>NW_028261393.1:54695712-54958212 GCF_051295495.1 Thamnophis sirtalis | reverse complement strand
CCCAGTAAGGGTATGGCTAGCTGATGAGAGCTAAATAGCTTGAAATAGATCTATACTAGTCTCCCTTTATTTATTTATCAGCACAAATACAACAATATATATATATATATATATATAGATAGATAGATAGATAGATAGATAGATAGATAGATAGATAGATAGATAGATACATACATACATACATACATATATATATATATATATATATATATATATATATATATATATGAAGTGACTATTTAGAATACCTTGTTGAAAAATGAAGGAATAAGATCTCTGTTTGAATGTATGATGTACAAGGACAATAATGAACATAATCATACTCGATAGATGATTGGTGGGATTATGCATAATTGAAAACAGCGATATACAAATATAAATGGTTGGTAAATCTCTTTCATATTGGGATCTGTGATTATATAAAGGTATACTGTTATTAAACAGACAATCAAGAATGTAAGGGAATTAGGTTTATTGGGAAAAAAATATTAATTGTAATTGAATATAGACTGTACAATGAAAGTGAAGTATTGGAGATGTGATTGTTTCGATGCTACATATTATCATACATGGTGGACTTGTAAAAAGGTAAAAAAGCATTTTGGATAAAAATATGGTGGATTATGCAAAATGTTCTTTAAAAAAGGCTAAAGTTTACCCCTCAGTTATTCTTGTTAGGTATAACTACTGATTGTACTGTTATAGAGACTAATTAGATTTTGAACTTAATAACGGCAGCAAGACTGTTGGTGGCGCAATACTGGAAGAAGGAAGATTTGCCTACTATTCAAGAATGGACATTAGAAGTAACAAACTTAGCAGAGATGATGGCTAAAATATCAGCATATCTCAAGGACCATTCCAATGAGAGATATAAACTGGAGTGGAGAGGATGGATTGACTATACTCAAAATAAATACGGGACTAAGAAATTCCAGATAGTTTATGACTGAAGAAACAAGGAATGATATAATCTGTTTAGAGCTAGCCTAGCAAAGAGGAGTTGAAGCTCAAATGAAAGATGATACTAACTATCTTTAAGTTTATTTTAGAACATCTTTGTTAAAGATTTATACCCTGTATTGGTTCTGGGAAGTCGGGGTGGGGGGATTGGAGGTTGGGGGCGTGGGGTTTGGGTGGGGAGGGTAGGGGGAGGGAGGTAAACATTTGTAAAAGTTTTTTTTTCCAAAAATTTTCAATTAAAAAAAAAGAAGAAGAAAGTGAAGTATTTAGTTATACTAGATGAAAAATCTGTGACCGCAAATGTAATTGAGAACATGGATGCAAAAACACTTGTAACCAAACGACAGGCTGTATGTAATAGATGAGATCATCCAAGGTGGCACAATGGTTAAATGCAGCACTGCAGGCTACTGCTAGATCAGCAGTTCAGCGGTTCAAATCTCACCGGCTCAGGGTTGACTCAGCCTTCCATCCTTCCGAGGTGGGTGAAATGAGGACCCGGATTGTTGTTGGGGGGGCGATATGCTGACTCTTTGTAAACCGCTTAGAGAGGGCTGAAAGCCCTATGAAGCGGTATATAAGTCTAAGTCTACTGCTATTGCTATTTTTTTTTAAATATTGCTTTTTTATTTTTATGTTTAAAAATAAAAAATAGATTGGGGGGGGGGGGAAAACAATGCTGGGTTGAAAAAAAAAACCTGGGACATCTCATTTTCTCTACACTTTCTGCAGCCCAAAGCTTCTCTTTGGAGCCCGTTGTGCAGAAAGACGCCCTGCCCCGCCAACCTTACTTCTTATACTCGGCCAAGAACTTCAGAAGGTCCTCCGTGGAGAGTTTGCTGCTCTCTTGCTTATAGAGGGGAGAGAACTTCCCATCCAGATCCAAGGTGCCTTGGGAGTCTTTGAAGACAGACCTGGAGGGAGGAAAGGATGTAGATTTGAGCAACATTCCCACCTGCTCATGGAAACCTCACAGCCCGCCAGGTAAAAATACCCAAGGTTAGAATTTATGGAGCTCCAGAGGTTTTGGCCAGGAAGCAGGTGCTGAAACAGAACTAGGGAACGGAATGCAAAGACTTGGTTGGTACAAAGTGGCTTATATGTAAGTACTGCAACGTGCTCTACATGGGGCTGCCCTTGAAGAGCATCCGGCGACTTCAGCTAGTCCAGAATGCGGCCGCGCGAGCGATTGTGGGTGCACCTCGCTTCACCCACGTAACACCTATCCTCCGCGAGCTGCACTGGCTACCTGTCGATCTCCGGGTGCGCTTCAAGGTGCTACTTGTCACCCATAAAGCCCTACATGGTAGTGGGCCTGGGTACTTGAGAGACCGCCTACTGCCAATTACCTCCACGCGACCTATTAGATCTCATCGATTAGGCCTCCTCCGAGTTCCATCTGCCGGTCAATGCCGACTGGCAACTACGCGGAGGAGAGCCTTCTCGGTGGTAGCTCCGACCCTATGGAACGATCTCCCCATGGAGATTCGTACCCTCACCACCCTCCAGACCTTCCGCACAGCCCTCAGAATCTGGCTATCCCGTCAGGCCTGGGGCTAAGACTGTAACCCGCCCGAATGGTATGAATGTTGTGTTTTTTAATTATGTATTGTCTTATATGTTAAAAAGTTTGTCTCCCCCTCCCTCTTGGATTGTGAGCCGCCCTGAGTCCCCCCAGGGAAAAGGGCGGCATATAAATAAACTTCTATCTATCTATCTATCTATCTATCTAACTTTCCACCCTTCTTAGCCAGGTTCTTTCATTTTAACCATTCAAGTCAAGAGATCAAACCAAGTTTGAAGGACATGCAGGCCCAGGAGTGGCCTTTTTCATGGAACTGCCCTGACGAAATGAATCAAAGAGGAATCAAAGTCTTGGACAATGTTAAGATGAATGTGCATTCAACTTTCTGGAGAACATAAGCTAAGAAGGGAGAGAGGTTTCCCGGGGAGTCTGTTGGTGTGTCTTTAGAAGTGCTGAGCAAAGAAAGTTGGTTTATCAAATTACCAGTCGCAGAGAAAATATTTCTCTGGGCTATTTCAGGGCAAATTTCACTCAACCTTGTATCTGGAGATGTATTTGGATGGCAAAGGGGTGTGGCCTCCTAAAGGCCAGCATACTTCCAGGGATGGAGATTTCAACCAAGAAATGTCCTTCTGAGGAAGAGTAGAAGAAGCAGACTCCTGGAAGAGCAAGGTCAAAATAGAAGGTCTCCCCGCCATGAAGAACCTCCGAATGCCATCTTCAGATGGCAGTTTGTCCTGGCAGCTGTGGGCAAGTGGCTTAGCTCCTGGCATCTTCTGCTCAAAGGAAGGGTGACATGTTGGCATTGACATCAGCAGAAGAAGCAGACTCACCTGACCGCCCAAGCAAAGGGCATACGGTATCGTCCAAGACGGCTACACACCACCTTGGCCAACTTGTGGACCTTCTGCGCCGTCTGTGGCGGAAGGAAAAGAGAACAGATGTCGACAGCTGGTTGGTTGAAGTTGGAAGATGAAAGAGATCCAGGAGTGGTGGCAGGCAGGGCAGGTGGAGAAGCCAATCTCAGAGAAATCAGGTGAGGCAAGTTCTGAGAAAGGGGGAGGTGAGGTTCCCTCATCTAGATAAACCCATAAATGCTCTAGGGAAGTACCGAGAACATCTGAAGCATCTCCAACTGCTCACCTTCACCTCTGTCTACCCAGGAAGAGGACAAGTGGGCAAAAGGAAGCTCGGTAAATAAATTCTGCCCCCCCCAAATCCCTATCCCCAATCCAAGAGACGCTTGGATCCAAGAGATGTCTTGTCCATGTTCAACAATCTCTTCATAACTCGACCTAGGAGTCACATTATTTAGGAGGAATATCCGTAACATATATTCACACACTGCGCCAAGATATGGCTTGTGTGAACTCGGTATGTCAGCTCAATCCCACTGATTTGTAAACCATAGCTGGGTACAACTTCATAACCCAACCAGCCATGGTTGCCTCTTATGGGTTCGACCACTGTTGTTATCTCAGCAGGATGTTTTCTGCCCTTCATGATGTAAACCGAACAGGAAGAGCTTTATGGGATGGGAGGTCCCGCCTTAAGACACTCGGTGCCTTCTTTCTCATCCCAAAGCACGGCCAGCCCATCCCAGGAAATCCGATGTACCTTTGCAGGATCCGAGTTCTTGACGTAGGGCTCCACGCTGTGGGCAATGCTCCCTTGAAGCACCTTCTCCACCCGGGCAACGAGAAAAATTTCCGGGTGTGGGTTGGTCACAGAGAAGACCCCCTTGGTGTAAAAAAGAGAAGCGAGCAGAACATCAGAACTTAAAGGTCAAGGTTCCCCTCGCAGATAGGTGCTAGCCGTTCCCGGGACTCTAGGGGGCGGTGCTCATCTCCGTTTCAAAGCCGAAGAGCCAGCGTTGTCCGAAGACGTCTCTCTGGTCATGTGGCCGGCATGACTCAACGCCAAAGGCGCACGGAACGCTGTTACCTTCCCACCAAAGGCGGTTCCTTATTTTTCTACTTACATTTTTTTTAATTGAAAATTTTGGAAAAAAAAAACTTTTACAAATGTTTACTTCCCTCCCCCTCCCCCCCAACCCCCCCAACCTCCCCCCCCCTGACTTCCCAGAACCAATAGAGGGTATAAATCTTTAACAAAAATATTCTAAAATAAACTTTAAAAAAAGTTAGTATCATCTTTCATTTGAGCTTCAACTCCTCCTTGCTAGGCTAGCTCTAAACAGATTATATCATTCCTTGTTTCTGCAGTCATAAACTATCTGGAGTTTCTTAGTCCCGTATTTATTTTGAGTATAGTCAATCTATCTTCTCCACTCCAATTTATATCTCTCATTGGAATGGTCCTTGAGATATGCTAATATTTTAGCCATCTCTGCTAAGTTTGTTACTTTTAATGTCCATTCTTGAATAGTCGGCAAATCTTCCTTCTTCCAGTATTGCGCCCCCAGCAGTCTTGCTGCGGTTATTAAATGCAAAATCAGGTTAGTCTCTATAACATGGCTACTTACATTTTTTGTGTGCTTTCGAACTGCTAGGTTGGCAGAAGCTGGGACAAGTCACGGGAGCTCACTCCGTTACGCGGCGCTAGGGATTCGAACCGCCGAACTGCCCACCTTTCTGATTTGACAAGCTCAGCGTCTTAGTCCCTGAGCCACCGTGTCCCCTCAGAACTTACAAAGCCCGTAAAGATGGACAAGACAATGGGAAGGCCATTGTTTGAGTCTCAGCTAGGAGCTCAGGCCGACCCAAGAATATCTTAAGCCACGTGGGCCGGTCCTTAAGAGAGAGTTCCGACTTCAACCAACTCTCCCCTAAGTAAGGACAGAAGAGATCCCAAGAGGTGGGCGGGCTCACCTACAAAGCTGTTGAGCTGTGAAATAGTTAAGGGAGTTAGACTTATATACCGCTTCATAGGGCTTTCAGCCCTCTCTAAGCGGTTTACAGAGTCAGCATATCTCCCCCAACAACAATCCGGGTCCTCATTTTACCCACCTCGGAAGGATGGAAGGCTGAGTCAACCCTGAGCTGGTGAGATTTGAACCGCCGAACTGCAGATAACAGTCAGCTGAAGTGGCTGCAGTACAGCACTCTAACCACTGTGCCACCTTGGTTCCCTCATCTCTGACTGACATGATCAGTCAGGTGGCGCAGTGGGCAGGGTGCAGTACTGCAGGCCACTTCAGCTGACTGTTATCTGCAGTTCGGCGGTTCAAATCTCACCGGCTCAGGGTTGACTCAGCCTTCCATCCTTCCAAGGTGGGTGAAATGAGGACCCAGACTGTGGGGGCGATATGCTGACTCTGTAAACCGCTTAGAGAGGGCTGAAAGCCCTATGAAGCGGTATATAAGTCTAACTGCTATTGCTATTGATCTGTGTTTCCAAGATGTCATTCCCATTCTGATTCCTGCTGGTTAATCAGGTGTAGAAGTATCCACTGTAATAACCACTCTTGCCCTGGCTTTGGAATAGGATGCCATTATCACAATGAGCTCAGCATCTGGATCCACCACCCTAAAACAGAGACCAGATGCTGGGGAGCAAGAATAAACCTGTGCTTTAACCTCGTGTTCTACTGGGGTGAAGTTGACTACGGAGAACTAATAAAACTTGATAGCTTATTAGTAACCTTGTCTGTCAACAAATGTTGTATCTTTTTATTCTCGATGGATGTATTTTATTCTCCTTACGTACACTGAGAGCATCGGCACCAAAGGCAAATTCCTTTTGTGTCCAATCCCACTCGGCCAATAGAGCCAAGGTGGCGCAGTGGTTAGAGTGCAGCACTGCAGGCTACTTCAGCTGACTGCTAGTTCGGCAGCTCGGCTGTTCAAATCTCACCGGCTCAAAGGTTGACTCAGCCTTCCATCCTTCCGAGGTGGGTAAAAATGAGGACCCGGATTGTTGTTGGGGGCAATATGCTGACTCTGTAAACCGCTTAGAGAGGGCTGAAAGCCCTATGAAGCGGTATATATGTCTAACTGCTAAGAGCCGAGGTGGCGCAGTGGTTAAATGCAGCACTGCAGGCTACTTCAGCTGACTGCAGCTCGGCTGTTCAAATCTCACCGGCTCAGGGTTGACTCAGCCTTCCATCCTTCCGAGGTGGGCAAAATGAGGACCCAGATTGTTGTTGGGGGCAATATGCGGACTCTGTAAACCGCTTAGAGAGGGCTGAAAGCCCTGTGAAGCGGTATATAAGTCTAACTGCTATTGCTATTGCTAATAAAGAATTCAATATCTAAATAGTAGATTGCTCCTTGCTAGGTTTAATCCCACTCCTATTTCCTTTGGAGGCTTCCTTCCTCTTCAATCCGAGGCCGGGCGGACTCCACAGAACTTCTCACCTGCTTTATGTAGCGCAAGCTGGACTCAGCCATGCCGTGGAGGGAAGGGCTGTTGATGGGGCTGTTTCCAAGTTGTTGGTCGGAAGAGTCGCGCAGCATCTCCCGCACGGGCCCAGAATTTAAGTCCACGTGGAAATCTGCTGAGATCTTGCAGCAGTTTTTCAGATCGAAGAGAGCCAGGCTGAGGAAGAACGGCTCTACCTGGGGACACAGCAAGAAGATATCTGAGGTTGACCTCAATTGGACGCTCTACGGAAGGGAAGGTTGGGTTTTCAAGGAAAACGATGGGTTGCTTTGAACTGTTGGCATTGGAAGAGGCTCCTGAGAACAGGGGTTGACCTGACTCAAATTATCCTACTTTGGACACATGATATGAAGACCCAGCTGGGTGGAGAAGGGTTGGATTTTCAAGGAAAACGATGGGTTGCTTTGAACTTTTGGCATTGGAAGAGGCTCTTGGGAACAGGGGTTGACCTGACTCAAATTATCCTACTTTGGACACATGATATGAAATACCCAGCTGGGTGGAGAAGGCTGCTGTGCTGGGAAAGGTGGAAGGGGAGGGAAGAAAGAGTAGCAGCAAAGTGGAGGGACTGAGTTGCAACAGGGATGAGTGCATTGGAAGATCTGAAGGACCAAAGTTGGGGCCAGAGCATCTGGGTGAACATCTATCTGTGTGGTTGTGAAGAGTCAACAATGACTTGTTGGCATGTAGTCCATCCAAGGGCCAAAAGTGGGACTGCCTGGGAGGGGGGCATCTTCTAGAAAACTGGTGGGCTTCCACATGCTGTTGGTTGGCCAGTAGGAGAACATCTACGAGACTAGATAGCCCAAGGCTTCATCCAGCAAGACATGACATGTTCTTATGACACGTTGGAAGGATCAGGAAACTGTTTGGGAGAGAATAAATAACAATGTGGAGAAAGCTCTGGTATATATGGGGGTCCGCCCTACATTGGAAGGGGGGTCCTTGGAGCTGTCATTCAGCTGGGCCAGGAGGTTGAAGGTCAGGGTGTGGCAATTCAGCAGGAAGCGTGGCCGGCCCCTTTCCTCAAAGGGTTGGATGTCCACCTCAAGTCCGGAGAAATCGAGCCGCTAGAAGAGAAAAAGGCAAAGGTGATTTCTTTTTTTTCTGGAGAGAGGTTGAAAAAAGTCTTTCGTGATTATCATGTTTGGAAAGGAAGGGCAGATGGCACATATTTCAAAATTATCTTCCTTCCTTCCCTCTCTACTTCTGCTTCTCCTTCCTTCCTTCCTTCCTTCCCTCCCTTCCTTCTTCCTTCTTTCCTTTTCCTTCCTTCCTCCATCCCTCTTCGTTTCTGCTTCTCCTTCCTTCCTTTTCTTCCCTCCCTCTGCTTCTTTCCTCCCTCCCTGCGTCTCCTTCCTTCCTACCTACCCTTTCTCCTTCCTTCTTTCCTTTTCCTCCCTTCCTCTTTGCTTCTTCTTCCTTCCCTCTTTCTCCTTTCCTCTTTCATTTTCCTTCCTTCCTTCCCCCTCCCTCTTTGCTTTTCCTTCCTTCCATTTCTCCTTCCTTCTTTCCTTCCCTCTCTGCTTCCTTCCTCCCTCTCTTTACTTTTGCTTCTCCTTCCTTCCCTTTTCCTTCCTTCTTTCCTTTTCCTTCCTCCCTCACTCTTTGCTTCTCCTTCTCCTTCCTTCCTTCCCTCACTTTTCCTTCCTTCCTTCCTTCCTTCCTTCCCCCTCCCTTTGCTTCTCCTTCCTTCCATTTCTCCTTCTTTCCTTCCTTCCTTCCCTTCCCTCTCTGCTCCCTCCCTCCCTTTGCTTTTGCTTCTCCTTCCTTCCTTCCTTCCTTCCCTTTTCCTTCCTTCTTTCCCCCTTTTGCTTTTGTTTCTGCTTTTCCTTCCTTCCTTCCTTCCTCCCTCCCTCCCTTTTTGCTTTTGCTTCTCCTTCCTTCCTTTCCTTTTACTTCCTTCTTCCCTTCCTCTTTGTTTCTGCTTCTGCTTTTCCTTCCTTCCTTTTTCCTTCTTTCCTCCCTTTTTGCTTTTGCTTTTCCTTCCTTCCTTCCTTTTTGCTTTTCCTTCTCCTTCCTTCCTTCCTTCCTTCCTCCCTCCCTCCCTCCCTTTTTGCTTCTCCTTCCTTCCTTTCCTTTTCCTTCCTTTCCTCCCTCTTTGCTTTTGCTTCTGCTTTTCCTTCCTTCCTTCCTTCCTTCCTTCCTTCCTTCCTTCCTTCCTTCCTTCCTTCCTTCCTTCCTTCCTTCCTTCCTTCCTTCCTTCCCTACCTGTCAGCCATGCTTTTCCCCTGAGCCAAGCTCCTCCATCCCTGAAAGGATTACCTGCACTTCTGGGTCAAAGGAGAAGAGGTTCTGTCTGCCTTCGCTCCGGCTGAGTTTGCTCAGCTGCTCCGTTTCTCGGCCGTACTGAAAGAGAGCAGAGCCCGTCAGACGGGAGGCCGAGATGGGTGGAAACTGGAGGGGAGGCAAAATACTCAGCTCCAGGGCAAAGGAGACGGCGAAAACTCTGACAGAGAGAAGCTGGGAAGGAAGGGGGTGTGTGTGAACCTGTGCGGCAGGATCATGCCCTTGTGACCTCTAGACTGGACTACTGCAATGTGCTCTACATGGGGCAGCCCTTGAAGAGCATTCGGAGACTTCAGCTTGTCCAGAATGCAGCCGCACGAGCGATCGTGGGTGCACCTCGGTTCACCCACGTAACACCTATCCTCCGCGAGCTGCACTGGCTGCCTATTGGTCTTCGGATATGCTTCAAGGCACTAGTCGTCACTTATAAAGCCCTTCATGGTATTGGACCTGGGTACTTGAGAGACCGCCTGCTGCCAATTACTTCCACTAGACCGATTAGATCCCACAGATTAGGCCTCCTCCGAATCCCATCCGCCGGCCAGTGTCGACTGGCGACTACCCGGAGGAGAGCCTTCTCTGTGGCTGCTCCGACCCTCTGGAACGAACTCCCCGTGGAGATTCGAACCCTCACCACCCTCCAGGCCTTCCGCAAAGCCCTTAAAACCTGGCTGTTCCGACAGGCCTGGGGCTAAAGAGCTGTTGCCCCCGTCTCGAATGGTATGACTGTTGTGTGCTTTTAAATTATGTATTGTTATGTTTCGTCTTTTATTTTTTGTCTGTACCCCCCTTCCCTGATTTGAATTGTGAGCCGCCCTGAGTCCCCTTCGGGGGAAAAGGGCGGCATATAAATATAATCAAATCAAATCAAATCAATCAAATCATCAAACCCACCAGGTAACCAACGGCCTGATCAGAATGCCGAAACAATTCTCTCTCCGTGCAGTTTGAGCCTAAAACGGACCTCGGAGTTAGATCTCGCTGCTTGAATGTGCAGTAAGGAAGAGCTTTGCAAAGGGTGAGATGGGCTCATGTAAAGCTTGCCCCATCCGGCTGTTTCCCTGCTGGAAAAGCCAAATCCAGAGTTACCTTCATCAGCTCCGGGTGGAGGCTCCTTCCTAAGCTTTCCAAGATGTTCTCCATCTTTCCATGGCTGCCGGAGTCATCTTCTGCAAAGGGACAAGAAGCAGATGTGGCAGAAGCACCTGGCCAGAAGGGTTCCACCACAAATACGCGAACGACAAAAGCGCGTCTGACTAAACCGCGGTGACAAAACCGCGGCGTCAAAACCGCGGAGACGAATGAGCGCTGAAGCGCGCCGACAACAGCACGCCGACAGAAGCGCACTATAACATAACCCTAAAAATAACCCTAAACCTAAACCTTACCTTAACTTAAATTGCGCTTCTGTTGGCGCGCTGTTGTCGGCGCGCTGTTGTCAGCGCGCTTTTGACATCGCGGTTTTAGCCCCACGGTTTTGTCAGCGCGCTTTTGACGTTCGCGCTTATGTTGTGCCACGGGCCAGAAGAGGCAAAGGTTTCCTCTGGAGGACCTGGGAGGTTGGGATGAAGGGCAGGGAAGCTGGCCAGGAATTTCCCATCCCACCAGCAGGGCCACAGATCCAGCCACTCCCAGATGCCACGGAGGTGACCTGGCTTTTGTCCTTCAGCTTCACCCTTCTCTGTTCCCGGAACTGCTTTGGATGCAGCCTAGCAACACAACCCCCAAAGAGGGTGTGTGTGTGTGTGTGTGTGTGTGTGTGATTGCATAAAGACCTGTCTCCATCCACCACCATCTCCCGCTCTACTGTGTGTGTGTGTGTGTGTAGTTGCATCAAGGCTGACTGTCAGGTTTCCTAAAAATGCCCTAATTGATTCATGAGTATCGAGCCAAGTTTCAATACAAAACTAGGCGTTTATTAGGAGCCCCATTAGGCAAGGGATTTTTACAGTCAGATCTGAGCCTCGTTTGAATTATAGCTGAACTTTACCCCTGTTCCTCCCCCTCCCCTCAGTCTGTGTCATAAATCACATTCCCC
Organism: Thamnophis sirtalis; assembly: GCF_051295495.1. NCBI lineage: Eukaryota > Metazoa > Chordata > Lepidosauria > Squamata > Natricidae > Thamnophis > Thamnophis sirtalis. The sequence continues at coordinate 54,947,053 of NW_028261393.1, read as the reverse complement.
AATGAGGTGCACCCCTCCCAAGCCTGCTGCAGTAATCGGAGATCCGATTTTAGCCGAAAGTATGCGTGGAATGCGCTCTTCTCCCCCCTTTCCTCACTATGGCAACTTTAGGAGTTGACAACCTGCCTCCATCGCAGGTTCTCACCAGGCATGAACTCCGCCGCGTCCTTCTTCTCCGGCCCCAGGCCCTCCGTGTTGGTCTGGATGACCTTCCGCAGAGTGGCCAGCCAGTCTCCCATCTCCGACTCCGTTTCCGCTGCCAGGTAATGGCTGTACTTATCCAGCATCTTGAGCTCAAAGGCATTTCGGCGCATCTTGGGGCACTTGGGGAAGAAAGGCAGGGGACCTTTTGAAGCCGGGGTGTATGTGGGTGGGGGTGAGGGTGACCCGTCCCTGCAGCCCACCTTCCCTTGAGGTGCTCAACCAGTTCTCGCTTTCCTTTCCTTGAACTTGGCTTGAAAATATTTCCCAATAACCAGGAAGAAATAAAATGACTGACAGGAGACAGGCAGAGAGTAGAATAGAATAAATATTAGAATGAAAGAATAGAATAGAATAGCAGAGTTGGAAGGGACCTTGGAGGTCTTCTAGTCCAACCCCCTGCTCAGGCAGGAAACCCTACACCATTTGAGACAAATGGTTATCCAACATCTTCTTAAAAACTTCCAGGGTTGGAGCATTTACAACTTCTGGAGGCAAGTTGCTCCACTGATGAATTCTTCTCACTGTCAGAAAATTTCTCCTCAGTTCTAAGTTGCTTCTCTCCTTGATTAGTTTCCACCCGTTGCTTCTTGTCCTGCCCTCGGGTGCTTTGGAGAATAGTTTGAGCCATACCAGATCCTCTCTAGCATGAATCTGCCTCTGGCACTACAAAATCTCTAGCAAAACCTTTTGCAAGTCCTTACCTGCACAACGTCTATGCAGGAGTCCAGGAAAATGCATCCTTTGGATTCCTTGGAAATCTTCTCGTCTTTGTAGGAATTGAGGATGTAAGAGCCGTCCGGAAGTTGTGTCAGGTAGAAGTATCTTCTCTTGAACACCTAAGGAGGAGGAGGAGGAGGAGGAGGAGGAGAAGGAGAAGGAGAAAGAGGAGAAGAAGGAGGAGGAGGAAGAGGAGGAGGAGGAGGAGAAGAAGGAGGAGGAGAAGAAGAAGAAGGAGAAGGGGAAGAAGGAGGAGGAGGAGGAGGAGGAGAAGAAGGCGAAGAAGGAGGAGAAGAAGGAGGAGGAGAAGGAGGAGAAGGAGAAGAAGGAGGAGGAGGAGAAGGAGAAGAAGGAGGAGGAGAATGAGAAGAAAGAGAAGGAGGAGGAGAAGGAGAAGAAGAAGGAGAAAGAGGAGAAGAAGGAGGAGGAGGAAGAGGAGGAGGAGGAGGAGAAGAAGGAGGAGGAGAAGAAGAAGAAGGAGAAGGGGAAGAAGGAGGAGGAGGAGGAGAAGAAGGCGAAGAAGGAGGAGAAGAAGGAGGAGGAGAAGGAGGAGAAGGAGAAGAAGGAGGAGGAGGAGAAGGAGAAGAAGGAGGAGGAGAATGAGAAGAAAGAGAAGGAGGAGAAGAAGGAGAAGAAGAAGGAGGAAGAGAAGAAGAAGAAGGAGAAGGAGGAGACGAAGGAGGAGGAGAAGGAGAAGGAGGAGGAGGAGGAGAAGAAGAAGGAGGAGGAAGAGAAGGAGAAGGAGAAGGAGGAGGAGAAGGAGGAGGAGAAGGAGGAGGAGAAGGAGAAGAAGAAGGAGGAGGAGGAGAAGGAGGAGGAGAATGAAAAGAAGGAGAAGGAGGAGGAGGAGAAGGAGGAGAAGAAGGAGGAGGAGAAGGAGAAGAAGGAGGAGGAGGAGAAGAAGAAGGAGAAGGAGGAGAAGGAGGAGGAGGAGGAGAAGAAGGAGAAAAGCTCACTATAGGACACCGTTGATCTTCCAGTATGAATTCTGCTCCATTCTGCTCATTTCTACTCGAGATACGAGTCCAGAATCTTGAACCTCATGCAGAGTAAAGTAAGTTATGGGCCATGAATGCTAACATGCTTGTGAAGAAGGCACAGAAGAGGCTGTACCTCCATGAGAATGCTCAGGAAGGTAAATCTATCCCAGCATCTACTTCTGTCCTACTATCGTAGCACCGTTGAGGGTGTCCCTGACATACGGCATTCTCGCATGGTATGGGAGCAGCTCTGCAGGGGACAAAAAACGCTCTAAAGAGAACCATTCAAACTGCCCAGAATATCACTGGGCTCTGGCTACCAGACCCCGGATGACATCTTCGCATCTCGCCGTTTTGAGGAAGTTGCATAACATTCTCAGAGACTCTTCCCATCCCGCTTACAATCTGTTGCCTTCGGGCAGAAGGTACAGAAGAATTAAAACTTGGACCTCGCGTCTTCTGAATAGCTTTTATCCCAGAGCTATCATCGCACTCAACAACGAACTAAAGGGCCACCATCAGCGAACGGTTGGAGAGCATTACTTGGTCCGTTGTGGGGATGCTTGGGGGGTTTAGGGGGCGGGGAATTTTTTTGGTAGGTGGGGGGGGGGGTGTTTGGGGATTGTCATGTGTGTTGGGCCTGGTCTCTGGGGGTTATGTGAATTTCGTTGTATGTGTCTACTGTATACATACCAGTGGTGGGATTCAGCCAGTTCGTACCATATAGGGAGAACCGGTGGTTAACTGTTCGATCAGTTTGGTGAACTGGTTGTTGGAAGAAATCATTAGGGCAGAGAACCACTTCTCAAGCATTCAAGCTCCTCCAGGAATTATTGAGGCACCTTTCCCACCCAAAACAAACCTAGAACCCATTTCCTTCTCCTTCCTGCTGAGGGAAACCCAAGTGCTCCCCTCTTACCTTCATGGTGACAGTGATGGTACTGTTGACGTTAGCCTTGTACAGCCAGCCTTGCCTGATCACACCCCCCTTTTGGGAGCAGAGCGAGGAAGCGTCCTGGAAGACAGAAGAGATCAAAATGACTGCAAGGAAAGGGGACCAAGTGGTATAGCTCAGGGGTCGGCAAACTTAAAACACTCAAAGAGCCATTTGGACCCGTTTCCCACAGAAAAGAAAACACCGGGAGCCACAAAGGTCCAACCGGAAGCCCCCCGTTCAATTCTGGAGCTGACCGGAAGTTCAGTTCCCCCACCATAGAGTCTCCTCCTAGCGCGGCATCCTTTTTCCTCCACCTGTCCTAACTGAAAGCCCTATCAATTGTGGGGACAACTGGAGAACCCTCCCTTTACCATAGAGTCTTCTCCTGGTGCGCTGTGCTTCTCTTCCCCCACCCCCACCGGAAGCTCCTGTCAAAATTGTGGTGCCGACCAGTGACGGAGCCGCAGCAGAGGGAGGAAAGAGCCACATGCGGCTCCAGAGCCACAGATTGCTGACCCCTGGTATATCTCAATGAACGTTCCCACCCAACAAATGTCTCCTGTTTCAGTTAGGCAGGAGGGGATTGCACCTTTCTGGCAAAGGTGGGGTGGGAAGGAGGGAAGCTCTGGGAAGGCATTCTCAGGAGGGCTCCAGGGATATGGGCAGCGAGGGAGAAAGCAGAGCGGTCTCAAGGAACAGGGCTTATTTGATGGCTGTGGATGGTGGAGGTGGTGATCATGGAAGAAGAAGGGTTAGGACGTGAATTGAGGGGTGAAGGAGAGGAAGAGCTAATGGAAGGCGCTTCACTAATGGAAGAGTGTTCGAAGACTACAGTTGGTCCAGAACACAGCAATCTCCCGAAGGAGGCTGTGTTGCGTGCCTCCTTGTGGCACCCAGTGGGAGCTTCGTGCTGCACCCGGTGGGAATCTCCAGCGCGTCTTTCTCACCTCGTCTTTATCAAAGTCTTCATCAGTTTCAAAGATGTGGCTTGGGACCTTTTCTGGCCTGAAGGATTTGCTAAAGTTGAAAACAACCAGTTTTACTCAAATTACACCATAATTAAAACACCCCATGATACTAATAATTAACATAGGAAGGCTGCCCCCCCGCCTGAAGGCTATTCTTGGGGGCCAACTCACCCACAGGGCACCATGACTTTGAAGAATCCAACCCACGGATTCCTCCTCCCAATCTCAGTTGTTGGGTGGTCCACATATTATGCGAAACCCTTAATTGTTTGATTAAACCGCTCAGATCCTCAGAGGCCGAGGCAAAAGACACGGGTTTGGCCCTACAAATTGCGGCATTGTAAAATGCCCTCCAACGTTGCGAGCCCAGGCATGCGAGGAACACCCACCCCGGGAGGGAAGAAAGGCTTACCACGGTAACATTCGGAAATCGCCAGAATATTCATCGTATTTGTAGTTCACAACGTACCAGTCCGAACTGTAGGCTTTAATGCACTGAAAAAGAAAATTGAAAACCCAGCTTAATTGCCTGCGTAGAAACGGGAGCAGCAGAGAGAGAGACAGCCCAAGGGGAAGCGCAGAGTGCAAATTCCTTAAGGAGCAGCTAGGAAACGAGATGCATAAAGAACTGGAGGAGTGGGATTGGCGTTCTCCATCCCTCGAAGCCCCACTTGCCCAGCCTCTTCGGATGTGGCTGTTTGGCAGACAATGGCTGGATCCCTGGGGAAGGGGAGGCAGCTTCTTTGGGCCCCCAACGGCAAGAGAGTCTCTACTGGGATGTCTTCTGACTGAGGCATCCCGAGAGTCTGAAGCCAACTCCTGGTCCCAACAAAAAAAACCTTTTATTAATTGACTGTGAATTCTGCTCATTCGCATCCAGCAAAGTCTTTCAAAGGAGGATTTACAGTCACCGACCTTATCTGGCTTGGAGAGCTGCCAGGCTGATATTCTGCAGAACTCGGCAAGGAGTCTCAGAGAGTCACAAACCAATGAAGCAAACGGATGTCTCCTGCAAACTCCACTCCCCTTTCGCTCCTCTTTTATTTCCTCTGGGAGGGGCCATTCATCGTCCACCTGTGGCCTTACTCCCAAGTCGACCCCTGTTCTTTAGCTCTTCCCTTCGTCTGGCAACTCTGTGCATGTGCACACTGGGAACAGGCTCCAGCTGTTCTTCTGCCTCACTGATGTCTGACTCTGAAGGCAGCTGATAACTGTCATACGGCTCTGGCCCCCCCTCTGCCTCCGACACAGAGCCCTCATCAGAGCCTTCCCCAGACTCCAGGACTGGCCCATGTTCCTCCCCAACCTCCTCACTCTCCGAATCTGCTGCCAGCTCTGCTGGCCCCTGGCAGGCCACAACAAGATGGGGGATCGAGCTGGAAGACTTCGCCAAGGTCTATCCTCTGGTTTATCATCACTTACAACACTTCATTTAGTGCCGGGAGATAAAATGGCACTGAAAAAGGTAACTCATGACTGTTTTTTACACTTCCGACCATTGCAGTATCCCCATGGTCACCGGATCAGAATTCGGACTCTTGGCCACCGACCCCTATTTACAACGGTCGCCGTGTCCCAGAGATACGTGATCTCTCCTTGTGACCTTTCTGCCAAGCAAAGTCCATGGGGGGGGGGGAACCAGGTTCCCTTAACGAGCGTGTGACTAACTTAACGACTGTGGCAAGAAAGATTGTAAAATGGGGAGGGGGGACTCACTTAGCAGTTGTCTTGCTTAGTAACATAAATGTTGGGCTCAATTGTCGTCATAAGTCGGGGACCACTATGTGAGACTATGACTCACAGAAATGATTTAAAACTCTGGATCTCTCCCTTTGGAGAAGGAATGGCTATTTATGGAGAGGATTTCCCCCAGCATTTGAACATGGGAGTCTCTTAAATGGGGCCGATTATAAGAGTCACTTAAAGGAAAAACGATCGCTTTTCGCCCAGAAGTGGAAAAACAAATTAACCCCAAATGAAGATGAAATAATCAGAAAAATTATGGACTGTGCCGAAATGGATAAATTAACGAAAGAAATACAGGGAAAGGAAGAATCAGAATTCTCCCAGATAATGGGATAATTGGTATAGATGGATGGAGCAAAGAAATAAAAAAGCAATGAAAGAATAGAATCACACTTAAAAATAATAGTTATGAGTAAAACAAAGGGGGTCACAATTGGTGAAATCAACTCAGGACGATAGCTGGCGTAGAGACTGTAGAATGCTAGAGAAAAAAAGGAAATGATATGAAACAAAAACGGGTTTGTGGAAATACCAATCCCCAAGAAAACATAAACTGGGATTTGAAAGAGACACCTATCACACTAGAAAAAGAAAGGAAGGGAAGAAGGAAGGAAAGGAGGGGAGGAAGGAAGTAGAGAATGGAGGGACGAAGGAATGGAAAGGAGTGGAGGGTGGAAGAGAGAGAAAGAGAAGGAGAGATAGTAGGAGAGGAAGAAGAAGTATGGAGGAGAGGTAAGGGACGAAGGAACGGAAAGGAGTGGAGGGTGGAAGAGAGAGAAAGAGAAGGAGAGATAGTAGGAGAGGAAGAAGAAGTGTGGAGGAGAGGTAAGGGAAGAAGAAAGAGGTAAGGAGAGGTGGGTGGAAGGGAGAGGAAAAGAAGAAGAGGAGGGAGAAAGAGAAAGTAAAGGAAAAGCGGTCTTTAAAAGTAGCGCAGGATAAATGGTCCTTCCGTGGGGTCAAAATTCTGCAACACAGGATAATTGTCTGTGCCCTTAAAGACTTCTGCAAGGGAGGGAGTTTTTAAAGAAACAAAACGTGTGACTCGCTTCCTCTTTTGGCAACGCTGAAGGGTGGAAGCTGGCCCGGCCAAAGCTTCTGCTTCCGCTCGAGAGACTGATTACAACTCCCATCATCCTTCTCTAGCCAGGAGGCTAGAGCCGTTGAGGAGAGGTTTCAAGCATCCCTTCCGTGGGCCTCGGGAGTGGAAAGAACCCCACGGATAACAAACAGGGCTCTCAAATTGTCCAAGAAGGGCTCGGAATGAAAAAGCTTCTCCTTCACTATTGCTCTGGTGTCGTCTCTAACAATTATTTGGAGACCTCCGTCGGAAGGAGGCTGAACGTCGTTTTGAAAAAAGAGAATACGATCCCTTCTCAGAAATCAGGAGAAAGGAAAGCTCTCCACTTCCTCACCTACAAATTAAGAGATGAACCTGCTGCTTTAATGTCATGTATTTATCAGACCAACTCACTCTCTCAGAGAGACTCTCGTAGTCCCAAGGCCAGCGGTCCTTCTTCCCCCCCCTTCTGGCCATGATCAAGGGCCCCGTGACCCGTCAAAAGCGTGCCGACAAAACCGCAGCGCTAAAACCGCGACGTCATCAACGCGACGTCATCAACACGCCGACAACAGCGCTCCGACAGAAGCGCGATTTAAGTTAAGGTAAGGGTTAGGTTTAGGGTTAGGTTTAGGATTAGGGTTAGGGTTAGGTTTACAGCGCGCTTCTGTCGGCGTGCTGTTGTCGGCGTGCTTCAGCGCTCATTCGTCTGCGCGGTTTAGAACTCGCGGTTTTGTCACCGCGGTTTAGTCGGGCGCGCTTTTGTCGTTCGCCCTTTTGTTGGTGAACCCAAGGGCCCAATTTAGGTTCCCCCCTCCCCCCCCCAAGAAGAGAGTGGGGGTCTCACCTCTTGGACAAAGAGACTCTGGGCCTTCTTCAAAGCATCTTCTGGCACTGAGGAACGGACCGTTCTCCTCTGGCGACTGATAACCGAGAGCTGTAAGGAAAGTTGGTTGGTTGATTCCAGAATGATTGAAGACCCTCTGGGCAGAAGGAAACTCGAGGACGGGTCTCCCTGCTTGAGCTGGAGTCTTTTCAGAAGCATCTAACTAGGTTTGGAGGGAGGGCAGGTCCAGCTTCTGGGTTAGGTTAGGTGTTAGGTTTTGACTTGGACAGGGCCTCCTTGGGGGTGGCCCCAAGGCATGACACCACCTTGTAAAGGAAGGCTGTTGAAAGAAATCTCTCCGCCAAGAGCCTCCTGAGGTTGATCTGTGGGATCCTTTTGAGCTGGTGTCTCCAACTGGCCAACTATGGAACCAAGCATGGTCCCAGAACCACCACCATTTCTTTGGTGTGGGAGGCAGGGTGAAAAGATCACGGTGTCAGGCCTGCAATTACATTCCTTTTAGAATTTTGGCCTGCCACACTTTCTCTTATTTCATTATGCTGTTTCTTTAGTAGAGTTGATGGGAGGGGGGAATAGACAGGAGTAGGATTGTGGAATGTATTGTTTTCATTCTTTACTAGAAACCAAGGTCATCCTTTGTCTCCACACTAGCACACCTGACCGGAAGAAGCTGGGTGTGGATGCCAGCGTGGAAGAAGAGGATTGGACCATGTGATGGATTGTGGGTGTGGGGACAAGATCAAGAACTTTTAACTGGGTGGAATTCTGATGTCATTTCCAGTATTGGGATTAACACAGATGTGCTAAGACGTCTTCTTTATTAAATTGGAACTTTAAGGATAGTTTTGCCTTTGAGTCTGATTTAATTCTACATGATACTTGGAATGCTGACATACAGCCTGATAGAGCCTCCCCCCCCCAGAAAGGGACTGGGTGGGGACCCCACGCCTGACACCCCACAGTGATGGGGAACAACTCACTGAGGCATCTTCCATGGGAAACATGAGCAGGTCCCGGAAGGGATCGCTGTAGATCTGCGCTTTCCGTTGGCTGATCACATTCTCGTAGTCCAAAGGCTGGCTCACCTTCGTTTTTTCCTGGTGGGAGAGAGGGAAAACCACGTGCCTCGTTAGACCCAAGGAAAATCCCCGCGTAGGGTGGAACCAACACCGTAGGAGGAGAGAGCAGAAGGGGAACAGACCCCAAACTATAAAATATGGGCCACCATAGACCATGGGATGCCATCTTGGTCTCCAGCCACCTCACCTGATGTAGCAGATGGGAGTTGTAGTCCAAGCCTTGGGCCAGGAGGCTACAGCAGTGGCTACATTTTATGCAACTCGATGCCGTGAATCCCCTTTTGTGTCTTCTCCAAATAAACACACATTCTGCCTATCATTGCCCTGCCTCCATCTGCCTTCTTTAGTACGAGCCGAGGTGGCGCAGTGGTTAGAGTGCAGCACTGCAGGCCACTTCAGCTGACTGTTATCTGCAGTTCAGCGGTTCAAATCCCACCGGCTCAAGGTTGACTCAGCCTTCCATCCTTCCGAGGTGGGTGAAATGAGGACCCGGATTGTTGGGGGCGATATGCTGACTCTGTAAACCGCTTAGAGAGGGCTGAAAGCCCTATGAAGCAGTATATAAGTCTAACAGCTATTGCTATTATCTATTCTTTTCTTCCCTGGTTTTGGCAACTGGATCTTCCTCCGGGCAGGGAGTCGTGCCGTATTTTCTAAAAGTGCCAGGCCCTCGGATTAATCCGCGTTAAACCAACAAAGTGCACAGCAAGACAACGACGCTCGGATGCCTACAATTAAAATAATCTCCCATGAAAAAGGAGACGGTTTCTTTGGTCTGGAGGTTGTGATGCCAGGCGCAACCCAGGGAGAACCCTTTGCCATCCCCGGCTGGTGCCCCTTCTGCTTTTTCCTTCTTGGATAAAAGGCGATATGCTTGGAGAATACATTTCGCCCCAAAGTGGTGGATTTGCCCCATCCTGTGCCAACCGCGAGCCAATCCTCTTTCCTTGTTTTTGGGCACGTGCCAACGCCCTGGCTGCTGTCCACTCCTGGCAGAAGAACAGAGCTGCCCATGAGATAAACACGCGCTATTTTAGCCAGAATGTCTTATTTGTATTAGCAGTGAAAAGCAAAGGAAAATCTTGAGATAAACAAGAAGAATGGAAGATGACTTGCCTCAAACCATATTTTAACAGCTGGGAGATTTTAGGCTGGCGTTTCTCAACCTTGGCAGCTTTAAGAGAAGTGGACTTCAACTCCCAGAATTCCCCATCTCTTGAGCAATTTTTTTTATTGTTTTTTCCCCCTCTATAACAGTGTTTCTCAACCTTGGCAACTTGAAGATGTCCAGACTTCAACTCCCAGAATTCCCCAGCCAGCGAACGCTGGCTGGGGAATTCTGGGAGTTGAAGTCCGGACATCTTCAAGTTGCCAAGGTTGAGAAACACTGCTCTATAACATCTTATAATCATCACATTAACATTGTTATATCATCATGCCTGTATATATCAATCTTTTATCGCTTCTATATTTATATACATTCACCTACAGTTCTATACCTTTCCCTATTGTTTCTCGGCTGACTTAACTTTATTCCCCTTATGCAACCATTTATGCCAGTTATCCCATATTTCATAGTATTCAGACTCTTCTTTGTCCTTTACTCTTGATGTTAACTTGTCCATTTCTGCACAATCTAGAATTCTCTGAATCATGAATTCCCCATCTTCTAAAGCTGCCAAGGTTGTCCCACCAGGGGTCCCACCATCGCCAGTTACGGTGGCTACTGGTGAAGTTCAAGGTCATCTATTCCAGGGGTCTCCAACCTTGGCAACTTTAATAAGCCTGGTGGGCGTCAACTCCCAGCTTTGCTGGCTGGGGGATTCTGGGAGTTGAAGTCCGACAGGCTTAAAGTTGACAAGGTTGCGAGCCCAGATCTATTCAACATCCGAGAACATCCAGATCCCTGTGGATCTTAGCAATAATCCTTTTTTTTAAATAAAGTTTTTTATTTTCATAAGATATAAACCACATGGATACTATTATATAGACAACGTCGTACTGTATTATTAAATGTTTACATCAATTCATCTTACAAACAACTCCCCAAAATCAATTATTGGCTCTTCTGCTCTCCATACACCATATTTGTACCTTATCCATCACTTTCTCCTCCCTCTCTCCTCCCCCTCCCTACCTTTCTTCCCTCTGCTGTCCTTCTCTTCTCTACTTCACCTTTCTCTCTCCTTCTCCTCACTTAGCAATAATCCTTGACAGATGACGATTATGCAGGTGTTTTGAAAAGGCTCCATCCGGGGTTGGTCCTGGAACCTTTCACAGTGAGAACTTTGGGGCTGGCCCTTCAGGCGATGATGCCAGGATCATCTGCAGACTTTCCTGCTTTCCATGCTCCCCACAGCTCTTGGGAAGCCTTCAGGCCCTTCCCAGGACATTGTTGGTCTAAACCAGTGATGAAATTCAATTTTTTTTTACTACTGGATCTGTGGGCATGGCTTGGTGGGCGTGGCGTGGCTTGGTGGGCATGGCTTGGTAGGTGTGGCAGGGGAAAGGATACTGTAAAATCTCCATTCCCTTCCCACTCCAGGGGAAGGATACTGCAAAATCTCCATTCCCTTCCCACTCCAGGGGAAGGATAGTGCAAAATCTCCATTCTCTTCCCACTCCAGGGGAAGGATAGTGCAAAATCTCCATTCTCTTCTCACTCCAGGGGAAGGATAGTGCAAAATCTCCATTCCCTTCCCACTCCAGGGGAAGGATACTGCAAAATCTCCATTCCCTCTCCACTCCAGGGAAAGGTTACTGCAAAATCTCCATTCCCTTCCCACTCCAGGGGAAGGATAGTGCAAAATCTCCATTCTCTTCCCACTCCAGGGGAAGGATACTGTAAAATCTCCATTCCCTCTCCACTCCAGGGGAAGGATACTGCAAAATCTCCATTCCCTCTCCACTCCAGGGGAAGGATACTGCAAAATCTCCATTCCCTTCCCACTCCAGGGAAAGGTTACTGCAAAATCTCCCTTCCCTTCCCACTCCAGGGGAAGGATAGTGCAAAATCTCCATTCTCTTCCCACTCCAGGGGAAGGATACTGCAAAATCTCCATTCCCTCTCCACTCCAGGGGAAGGATACTGCAAAATCTCCATTCCCTCTCCACTCCAGGGGAAGGATACTGCAAAATCTCAATTCCTACCCCACTCCAGGGGAAGGATACTGCAAAATCTCTATTCCCACCCCACTCCAGGGGAAGGATACTGCAAAATCTCCATTCTCTTCCCACTCCAGGGGAAGGATACTGCAAAATCTCCATTCCCACCCCACTCCAGGGGAAGGATACTGCAAAATCTCCATTCTCTTCCCACTCCAGGGGAAGGATACTGCAAAATCTCCATTCCCTTCCCACTCCAGGGGAAGGATACTGCAAAATCTCCATTCCCACCCCTCTCCAGGGGAAGGATACTGCAAAATCTCCATTCCCTTCCCACTCCAGGGGAAGGATACTGTAAAATCTCCATTCCTACCCCACTCCAGGGGAAGGATACTGCAAAATCTCCATTCCCACCCCACTCCAGGGGAAGGATACTGCAAAATCTCCATTCTCTTCCCACTCCAGGGGAAGGATACTGCAAAATCTCCATTCCCTCTCCACTCCAGGGGAAGGATACTGTAAAATCTCTATTCCCTTCCCACTCCAGGAGAAGGATACTGCAAAATCCCCATTCCATCCCCACTCCAGGGGGAAGGATACTGCAAAATCTCCATTCCCTCCCCACTCCAGGGGAAGGATACTGTAAAATCTCCATTCCCACCCCACTCTGTGGCCAGCCAGAGGTGGCATTTGCCAATTCTCCGAACTACTCAAAATTTCCACTGCCGGTTCTCCAGAACCTGTCAAAACCGGCTGGATTTCACCCCTGGTCTAAACCCGTTTTTTCCCCCCAACCTGGGCAGCTTTTAAGATGGGTGGATTTCAACTCCCAGACTCCAATTAAAGTGGGCGAGGCTGAAAATACTACATGGAAATAATCATGGTTTCTCTACGTGGAAACACTACATGAAAACAATGATACTTTTTTCAATTTTTCTTGCTCATGACTGCAAGAAAAACGAAGCGGAAATGCTTCAGGAAGTGGCCAATGACACAACATTTTCTTTGCCACCAGGAACGAGTTTCAAAACTGCAGCTCCTCGTTTTTTCGGCTACAGCTCTGCTTGCATCTGAAGCTCCTTCTGAGAGCATCCAAAGGTATTTTTAGTTGCCGAACCAAAAACTTTCCAGCAACCACTTAGTATAGTTCTTATTGGCCGGGGAACGACTCATGGATCCAATTGAAGACTTCTGGGACAAGAATGCTTTCACCGATCCATAAATGCATCTTTTTTTCCCCCTTTCCTTTAAAGAAAGGAGGTTAGCTTCGGGCATCCGAAGTGGATACCTTCCATTTTAATTCTGCAAGGATGCGATGCTGCGAAGGATCATAGGTGGCCATTAAGGGGAACCGAATCTCCTTAATGAGCCCTTGTGCTGTTATGGAAAGCAACCCGCCTCTTCCCCCCCTGCATCAAAAGTGGCATCCATCAAAACTCTTAAGTGGTACTTAAGCACCTGAAAAAGGCTCCCTTTGGAGGCCACGGAAGCTTTAAAAAAATAAAACAGGTTGCAGGGCGAAGTCTCACTTCCATATTCTGCAAAGCAGCTGGGAAGGGTGAGGGGGAACCAGCAGTAGAAATGGAATGTAGAAATAATGCTCACAAATATGGAGGCACTTTTAGCAGCCAACTATTCTCCGTAAAAAGGATGCGACTCTCGTTCTTGAGGGGGCTCAACTCATTTTCTTTTGCTGAGGTTTAATCTTTGCTGATATTTTTCATGAAGCAGCCTGAAAGGTGGATTCCCCCCCAAAAAAACCCCACAACTGAATAGGTCATTCTGTCTCACTTAGCAACTTTGGGCTCAATTGTGGACATTAAGTTGAGAAGTATTTCCGGTTCCACCACAAAACCACGGTAGAATAAAGCGCGCTCGATGAAAGCGCGTACGTGACGTCATCACAGCACGACGAAAACAGCACGCTGTGAGCGGTAAACTTAAAATTAACGCGTAAATCTAAACCTAACCCCCCCAAACCTAACCCTAAACCTAACCCTTAACCTAACCCTAAACCTAACCCTAAACCTAACCCTTAACCTAACCCTAAACCTAACCCTAACGCTTAACGTAACCCTAACCCTAACCCTAACCCTTAACCTAACCCTAACCCTAACCCTAACCCTAACCCTAACCCTTACCTTTATGTGAATCGGCTTGCTTTAATTTTATTTTTATTTTTATTTAATTTATTTTTTATTTTATTTGTCGCGCTGCTGATGACGTCAGGTACGTGCTTTAATCGGGCGCGCTTTAGTGGACCGCGGTTTTGACGGGTCACGGTATTTCCAAGGGTGGCTTTCACATACCTTTCCTACCGGTTTGCAAATGTGTACGCGCACACATTTCACATTTCCCTATCTACGCCCGGCCTTCCGCGCATGCACTTTGCTGAAAAAAATGTCCCTAAATATGACAAAATAGACCCAGGACGGGTGGCCGGCTGTGATCCCAACCGCAATTTCTGCTACCCGTTTCGGCAAACCAGTCCAAACTGGCTGAATACCTCTTCTGAGTATCTCTAGTCCAGTGGTGGGTTGCAGGCGGTTCGTCCCGGTACGGGCGTACTGGTGCCTGCCCGGAACACTGGGTACCGTTCTGGTACGGTGCTCCGGAGGTCCTGCTCACCCGCCCGAGCTCCTTATCTGTATTTGAGCTCTTCGGCGTTTCCGCACACGAAGCACACGCCGGCAGCGCGACGCTCTGCCAAGCAACTGGAGCATCGTGGAGGCTCACGGAGGCATCGCAAGAGATAAGGACGCATGAACACGCTGTGTACATTCATGTCAGTGGTGGGATTCAAATAATTTAACAACCGGTTCTCTGTCCTAATGACCAGGTGGGTAGGCGGGGCTTAGTGGTCATGTGACCATGTAGCCATGGCCAAGTCAACATCACTCATGTCGATGGGCGCTTCGCCTTAGCTGTTACAATGGTAATAAGGGTTAACCGGAGAGGCAGTTTCTGTAAGCAGGGCAATAAAGATTCGGTTAGAAACAACACCAGAATGTTTCCTTCCTGCCTTCCTTACAGGATTAGCCCTGTAAAGTGGGGAAAAAAACGAAAGATTATTTCTTCCAACAACCGGTTCTCTCAACCTCTTAGAAAGTTAAGAACCGGTTCTCCCGAATAGGTGCGAACCGGCTGAATCCCACCACTGATTCATGTGGTGGACGCCAGGCCCCACTGCACCGTATGGGTTGCACCGGGATCCGGAACCCACCACTGCTCTAGACTGAACCTAGCTGGATCTTACATGAGATGAGGTCCCACCAGTAGGCTCCCCAGTATGGGTCAAAAGAACGGCAGGCAGCCAACAGCTACTTCCCTTCCCCCCCAAAACCTTGGATGGGTCAGATCTCCGGAGCTCCTCCAAACCGAGAAATTCAGCAGGACCCAAAAAGATGCTTCTTAAATTCCGCCAAGTTCATCCCATGAACTCAGTTTCAGTTCGGCCTAAATTCACACCTGTTTTGCCATCCCTGTTTGGGACAATTATCCTCTCCACCGAGCCCCCGAGGCCTTCAAAGAAGATGAAAGGAGATCGCGCCCCAAAGCCATCCTGCAGAGCTCAGACACCCAGATCCCAGCTTCCTCCTCCTCCCCACAGCAGACTCCAATTAAAGCAGAGGCCAGGCTGAAATTAACGCCATTAGCAGACAATAGGTTTCTCTCCAGAAAGAGGGCAGGGGGAAGGCGATTTGAACCAGGGATGAGCAAAACAGAAAACCGGGGATCACCAGAGATCCACAACAGTCTCAGCCATCTAGTCTTCTTCTGAATAAAGCCCTTATGGGTCACAGCCAAGATATAAGAGATCAGACAGAGAGCAGCTCTGTAAACAGAAAGTCTTGGCAATCATTTCTTCTGAACGGGAGGTTGGAAAAAGTGGCCTCCATTTCCCAGACATTCATATTCTCTCTCTCTCTCCCTCTCCCTCCCTCCCTCTCTCTCTCTCTTGCTATCTATCTATATCTATCTATCTATCTATCTATCTATCTATCTATCTATCTATCTATCTATCTATCTATCTATCATCTATCTATCTATATCTATCTATCTATCATCTATCTATCTATCTATCATCTATCTATCTATCTATCTATCATCTATCTATCATCTATCTATCTATCATCTATCTATCTATCTATCTCTATCTATCTATCTATCTATCTATCTATCTATCTATCATCTATCTATCTATCTATCTATCTATCTATCTATCTATCTATCTATCTATCTATCTATCTATGTATCATCTATCTATCATCTATCTATATCTATCTATCTATCTATCTATCTATCTATCTATCTATCTATCTATCTATCTATCATCTATCTATCTATCTATCTATCTATCTATCTATCTATCTATCTATCTATCTATCTATCTATCATCTATCTCTATCTATCCAGCCAGTGTAGACTGGCAACTACCCGGAGGAGAGCCTTCTCGGTGGCTGCTCCGACCCTCTGGAACGAACTCCCCGTGGAGATCCGGACCCTCACCACCCTCCAGTCCTTCCGCGCCGCCCTAAAGATCTGGCTGTCCCGTCTGGCCTGGGGTTAAGATTCTAACCCCACTCAAATTGTGTGACTGTTGTGTTTTTAATAATGATGTATTGTCTGTATGTTAGAAATTGTTTGTCCTCCCCCCCCCCTTTTTGAACTGTGAGCCGCCCTGAGTCCCCCCAGGGAAAAGGGCGGCATACAAATAAAGGGAAAATAAAATAAAATAAATAAATAAATCTATCTATCTATCTATCTATCTATCTATCTATCTATCTATCTATCTATCTATCTATCTATCATCTATCTATCTATCTATCATCTATCATCTATCATCTATCTCTATCTATCTATCTATATCTATCTATCTATCATCTATCTATCTATCTATATCTATATATCTATATCTATATCTATATGTATTTAGTGTCACAATCCCTCGTATGCCCCAATTATGGGAGGAAGCTAACTGCTGATAGACAGAGAATGGAAGCAGCTAGCTTCCTCCCATAATTGGGGCATACCAGAGGTTGTGACACTAAATACATACCTACAAATAAGACAAATAAATACAAATACTTCCCTGGCTCTGCTGATAAGGAGGAGGACCTTGTGGCTTAATGGTTAAGACATCTGCCTAAGATGTAATACAGCACAGGTTCGAATCCCAGTAAGGGTATGGCTAGCTGATGAGAGCTAAACAGCTTGAAATAGATCTATACTAGTCTCCCTTTATTTATTTATCAGCACAAATACAACACACAGACACACACACAACACACACACACATATATATATAGGTTCTTTATGGACACAGTCAAATAAAGGAGGGATAATGATAACAATGTATACACATGCATGGATACAACATAAGAAAAGTAGATGCAAATTGTAGACAGTGATTTGGAAAGGAGCATTAGAAATCTTTGTTACTAAATATTATGGATGTTTAGCCAGAATAGGCCACAAGGATTCAGTGTTATTGAAGGATATTCGAAATAGCAAATGAAATGCCCGTATGTGGTTATGTTTTAAATCTTGATATATTTTATCATGAAGGGCGTTTAAACAATGATAGTCAAATGAAAATGGAGGTATGATGATGGCAATATGTATAAATTCCTTCTGAGTTAAAATACTTGAGTTAATATGAATTATGGTTGATGACTGTGGAAGAGATGCACGGAAGTCTTTTGGAACCAACTGATACACTTTCTACAGTATGTAAAGGAGGAGGGTTCTTTGTGTTGTGTCTGTTTTGAAAATTAAAAATAAAAAATATATTAAAAAGAGAGGTTTTTTTTATGCTGGAAACCCCAGAAAAGTTTTGAGCCTCTGCTCCCGTCTCCAGGGATGGCAGTTGAGCAAGGGAGGAACACATTTCATCCAAGAGGCCAACCCCAGGTCAGAAGGGAAAGTTGGAAAGGGATATTCAGGAAGGGCACCCAGCCAGAGAGAGAGAGAGAGAGAGAATGTGTGTGTCATGGAACGGAAACGTGGGCGTTTTCTTCCTGTTCTAGAAGTGCGGTAATGCCTGAAAACGTAGTTATTACTTCTGATTTATGCAGCTACCCCTCTCTGAGTGGCTCTCGGCGGATTACAGCCCTTAAAAACTGCAAAAAGGAGCAATAGCAATAGCAGCTAGACTTATATACCGCTTCATAGGGCTTTCAGCCCTCTCTAAGCGGTTTACAGAGTCAGCATATTGCCCCCAACAACAATCCGGGTCCTCATTTTACCCACCTCGGAAGGATGGAAGGCTGAGTCAACCCTGAGCCGGTGAGATTTGAACCGCTGAACTGCAGAACTGCAGTCAGCTGAAGTAGCCCGCAGTGCTGCATTTAACCACTGCGCCACCTTGGCAAAAACATATCAAACCATATTAAAAAAAGCTAGCCCTAAAACACGACAGCCGAGGATCTATGGCGCCACACAACTATTGTATAAGCTTGATCACACCATCAGGTCCTTGAAACTCTCTTGTCTATATACGTGTGTTGTGTGTGTAAACTAACCCAAAAGTTAACTGTGGCCAATGCAATGCCAGCATCTGTTTATCGAACCATGCCACATCTGTTTCTGCTACGGGAGAGCAAGACAAACTGCATCCCTCCCCCAAACAAAGCAATTCTTCCTTCCAGCCGCCGGTTATTTCCAAAGGGACTCCAAAGCCCATCATTTTAAGGCGGAGGAAAAAAAGCTTAAGAAACCTCTCATATCATTCTGGGCTGGGGAATTCTGGGAGTTGAAGTCTAGAGTGCTTAAAACGGCCAGGCTTGGAAGGCAATGTGGTAAGATTGTGCTTTGATTTGATTTCAACCTACATTCTAAAAAGACCCCCATTATTATTTTTTTAAAAAATAAAGCATTTTATTTTGCATTGGTGCAAGCAAGCCAGAGGTGGCGCAGTGGTTAGAGTGCTGTACTGCAGGCCACTTCAGCTGGCTGTTATCTGCAGTTCGGCGGTTCAAATCTCACTGGCTCAAAGGTTGACTCAGCCTTCCATCCTTCCGAGGTGGGTGAAATGAGGACCCGGATTGTTGGGGGCAATATGCTGACTCTGTAAACCGCTTAGAGAGGGCTGAAAGCCCTATGAAGCGGTATATAAGTCTAACTGCTATTGCTATCTATCTATCTATCTATCTATCTATCTATCTATCTATCTATCTATCTATCTATCTATCTATCTATCTATCTATCATCTATCTATCTCTCTGGGTGAAATGAGGACCCAGACTGTGGGGGCGATACGCTGACTCTGTAAACCGCTTAGAGAGGGCTGAAAGCCCTATGAAGCGGTATATAAGTCTAACTGCTATTGCTATTCCCCCCCGCCCCTCTCTTCATTTGAGCTGCTTTCGCTTTGTTTTAAATAAACAACGTTCGAAACCCATCCTCTCTCTTAGGACTGTGACTAAAAATACTTGATTCTGTTGGGAAAAAGTTACCCAAAGTCAGATTTATCGATTACAATTACCTTAAGCAGGGAAGGTAGCTGGCTAGTTCTCCATCTGTTTTCGAATGATTTTATCAGAAGGGGGGGGAGAGTGACCAACCACAAGGCCAAAGAAGCACCATTTGACCCCCCCCCACGCCCCCCACCCCCAAGTCAAGTTTGCAAGCGTCTGCCCCACCAGGTTGGATTGAAACCGAAGTTTAGCTTTGCTTAAATCCCATTCGATGAAGCAGAAAATTCATACGGGCATCTCCCTCAAGAGGAGTTCCCTTCACAGCATCTGTTGGGCATCCCAAGGGCATGTTACCATCTGCCTCTCTCGGCTCCTCGGAGCTCAGCCAGGCCCCCGTCTCTGCCAGACGAAGAGGCTTAAACGCTCTCTGCACATGGACGTAGGCTCTCCGGCGCTTTCAGAGCAGGAAAACTGGGGGTGTGGGGGGGGGGGGAGGAGGGTGGCCAATGCTTGCAGCCACTCCATCTAAGAGCGGAAGGGGCCTCTTCCCTGGTTCTTCGGGGCAAAGGAAAACAGCTACCATCACCCCAGCTGTGGAAAGTGCCAAGACTTCTCCCCTCGCCCACACCTCCTGGCATCCCTATTAGAAAAGATTTCCCCGCTGGTCTCTTGGCTCTCAATTCTGACGTTTTGGATGAAAGAACCTGCTGCCCTTCGCAAGTGTTTCGGAAGACGGCACCGCCAAAAAGCCAACCCCCGGGGGCAGCTGTGGGCGACGTTTTTCATTTCCTGCCTTGGCAGAGCGGCAAGAGGCTTGGCTTTCGCAGGAACTCAAGCCTTCCAACGGAGCCGCCCTCGTGACTGGGCCTCCTCTGGCAGCCTTGGCGCCTCTGCTCATTTAAGGCCCCTTCCAGGCCCTCGGTTCCATTGGATATTTGAGGGGTGGGGGTGGTGGGGCGGCCTCCCCTCCCCAAACCTGCCACGTGTCAGTGAGAGGAGCAGATTTCCTTCCTTGAGGGGCGGCCGGGGGTTTGGGGGGGGGGGAAGCTCTCCGAAGCAGCATCAGATGCTGGAGGTAGGAGTGAAAGGGGAGGGGGTGTGTTAGCAGGTGCATGAGAAGAGATGCCCTGTTGGACCACTCCTTCATCCACTGGGGAGTCCAGGATGCTGGCTCTGCCCAGCTGGATGGAGGCCTCTTGGGTGGGGGGCTTGCTCCAGATTGCCAACAGCTTCCAGGAAGAAAGAGAGAGAGAGAGAGAGAGAGAGAGAGAGAGAGAGAGAGAGAGAGAGAGTCTCTCTCTCTCTCTCTCCCTTTCTCTCTCTCTCTTTCCAGATCCCGTCTCTCTCTCTCTCTCTCTCCCTCTCTCTTTCCAGATCCCGTCTCTCTCTCTCTCTCTCCTCTCTCTCTCCCTCCCTCTCTCCCTCCCTCTCTCCCTCTCTCTTTCCAGATCCCGTCTCTCTCTCTCTCTCTCTCTCCCTCTCTCTCTCTCTCTTTCCAGATCCCGTCTCTCTCTCTCTCTCTCTCTCCCTCCCTCTCTCCCTCTCTCTTTCCAGATCCCGTCTCTCTCTCTCTCTCTCCTCTCTCTCTCTCTATCTCTTTATCTATTTATCTATCTATCTCTGTTGGATGCTCAGCCTCTCGATGCCCAGGAAAGGGTCCAAGACCCCGGATCCAAAGATGGGGCCGGGTGGGCGGAGGGGCTTGGGGGAAGGAGGGGTTCCTAGGAAAGCTCGCGGGGAGGGGTGGGGGGGCCTTCCAACAGGGGGGAGGGAGAGCTGGGGGGCTTGACAAAGGCGGGAGGGGTCCTCGGAGCATCCGCGGCGCTGCCTCTCCCCTCTCTCCTTCTTGGGGGGGTGGGAGAGGCGGGCGGGGCGCCCTGCAGCCCCCTCCCATCCACCCGCGGTCCAGGGCGCCTTTGGGTCTCCTCCCCGCCCGCCCGTCCGCCCGCCTGCCCGGTCCCGCCTCACCTGCGCCGGGGAGCTCCGCACCGCTTCGGAGACGCTGTGCCGCAGCTCGGCCGCCGTGCCCGGCTTGCTCAGCCGCTTGGTGAACTTGCGCACCTCCGCCGCGGCCATGGCCGGGCAGCCCGCGGGACAAAGGCAGAGAGAGCCGGGCGGGGCGCGGCGGGGGCCGGGGGAAGCGGCGAAGGCTGCTGCGGGCGGAGGGCTCCGAGCGCCCCCTGCCTGCCTGCCTCGCCCGGCCGGAGCTCCGCCGCTGCCCCGCGCGCAGAAGAACGCTCGCTACTCCGCCCCGCTTGGCGGCTGGGCTCCGCGGGGCGGGGACGATGGGCGTTGCAGTCCCCGCGGCAGGGAGGGGGTCCCGCGGGGAGGGAGGGAGGGGCGGAGAGGGGAAGGGGCGCCGGGCCAGGTGAGGCTCCGCTCCTCCCTCTCTCCCTCCCGACGGGGGTCCCGCGCTCAGCCGCCTTTCGGGGTTCGGGCGACCCCCCATTGCAGTTAGAGGCTCCACCTCCCCTCAACGCCCCCACTCTTCCAAGGAGGGGGGTCTCTAAGTGGAGCAGCAGCTTTCTGGGACGAGACGCACGGCAGGAGCCGCAAGGGGGCCGCGGAAGAGGCGACAGGGCAGGGGGCTGCAAGGCGGGAGACCCCCCCCCTTCCCTGCTCCCGAAAGCTGGGACTCCCCCGAGGGTCTCCAGGGGCAGGTGGGGCAAACCCCTCCCCCTAAAAAAAAACGTCCCTAGGTGTATCTATCCAGAGGCTGCAAGGGCAGATGTGGCTCATTTTGGGAAAGGGGGGGTACCAAACCCCCCTGGAAGGGAGCTGGGCATCCTTTCTGCTCAGGTTGGTCCAGGTGATGCTTTTTGGAAAACCCCCAAAAAGCCCCTCCGAAGTTTTTGGGGATGGAAAACACGGAACAAAATGGACCAACTTTGAGCCAAGCAAGAAACCTTCATCCTGCTCTCTTGTGTATGTGTGTGATTAAAAATAAATAAATACAAACACCAATGTTTTTCTCAGTGTGACCCATTTTTAATAACACATCCTTTGTTTTCTTAAGCAGCTGTCACCTTCAACAACCTTTCCTGCAGGTTTTTCACACCCCCAGCCCTGCGGAAAAGGTTGCGTCATTGGTTCTTCTTTTACAAATATTTACAAAGCCTTGGAAATTCAGTTTTAACTCTAAACAAGGATAACAAAAAAAACAAAAAACTTAAAACTACAGTATCTTTTTTTTAAAAATATGTAAACAGTTTTTTATTTTACAGCGCTTGTAAAATATAAGAATTGTTCCTAATGCAGCTTTTTAAGTCGCTTTAAAGTGAACGTACTATATCCCCCCTGTGCCTGGGGATTAAGGAATGAGAAAACTCTTTCGTAGAAATATTGTGCTCCAGTGTGCAAAAAAAGGGGGAACAGAACAGAATCGGGGGCGGGGGGGGCACAACAGTGAGAAGACCACAGAAGTCCACGTTATAAAACACCGAAACGAGATTGCCGCTAAATCCATCTGCGGGGGTCAGGATTCGAAGAGAGAGGATCGATCTCACGGAACTTAAAAGGCTCTGGCCAGAAATGCAGCTCGGTTACGGGAAATTAAAAAATAGATCCGCTTTTTGCAGAGGGCGGGATTCCGGGCGGGCGGGGAGGGCATTTACTTTGTGTGCAATTGCAAAGTATCGGAGGTGGGGTGTGTGGCGGCCACGGAATCAACTAAATTTTTCACCTGTGCAAAACTGTTCCTGGGCGACCCCCCGCCCCCCCCCGAAAGGAACATCTCTGCGGGCAAATGTCTTCGCCGTACTTTTCGTGCGAGATTATTCCGCCTCCGGGCGCATCGACATAGCGGCGGAATTATTCGGAAACCGCGAAGGCTGGTTTGTCTCGTTTTGAGAGAGGCTGCTGGCCGCTCTTCACTTTCTAATCTAAAAAGCGGCGGGGAGGGTGGGGGGGCTTTAAGAGGAGGGGAGGAGAGGGAGAGAGAGAGAGAGGCTGCTTTTTTCGGGAGCTCCAAGTGCAGCAGCCTTAAACGAAGGAATTGAAGGCTAAGCCAACCTCCAGCGCGAGATTATATACGCTGCGTCACCAAGCACAAAATTCACACTCGGGTACCATGATGGCAAGGTTGCGGAGTTACCGGCGGCTCTTCAAGAGAGATTCTTCTTCTTGTTGATAAAGACTTTGATGGCTCCGGTGAAATCAGCCGAGAGAAGTACCTCGGTGTGGTCCGCCTTCAAGGCGCCTTAAAAGACAGAAGCCACGGTTTTATTAAAGAGGGAGCAGAGAAAGTGAAGGGGACGCTTGCAAAAGATCCTCATTCGGTCCCCAATTCTGCTCGGGATTAGAGACGAGGGAGAGAAGGGGGGGAGAAAGATCTAGGAGGCAGAGGGGACCCACCCCACTTCCACACATGATGCAAAACAAAAATTGGGGTGGGGGGTGGGGGTGTACGTGTGGCCAGGTTTTCTATCTTTCTCCCTGGATTTTGGAGAGGCAGGATGGTGAGATTTACCTCCACTAGACCGATTAGATCCCACAGATTAGGCCTCCTCCGAATCCCATCCGCTGGCCAGTGTCAACTGGCGACTACCCGGAGGAGAGCCTTCTCTGTGGCTGCTCCGGCCCTCTGGAACGAACTCCCCGTGGAGATTCGAACCCTCACCACCCTCCAGGCCTTCCGCAAAGCCCTCAAAACCTGGTTGTTCCGACAGGCCTGGGGCTAAAGAGCTGTTGCCCCCGTCTCGATTGGTATGACTGTTGTGAGTTTTAAATTATATATTGTTATGTTGTTGTTTTTTAAATCCTGTCTGTATCCCCCTCCCCGGTTCGAGTTGTGAGCCGCCCTGAGTCCCCTTCGGGGGGAAAAGGGCAGCATATAAATTTAATAAACTGAAACTGAACTGAACTGATTTTTGCGTTGAATTTATATTTGACCGACAAAAGAAACAAGGGGAGACTACTATAGATCGATTTCAAGTTATTCAGCTGCCGTCAGCTAGCTAGCCCCACCCTTTCTGGGATCCGAACCCAGGCTACTCCCTTTGTTTCATTGTGGTTAAAGCATAAATTCAGCATAAAAAATACTTTGCCGCAAAAGCTCCTGGATTGGGGATGAAAGGCAAAAGCGGTACTCTCCGTCCCCGTGACCTGACAAAAGCGCACCGACAAAAGCGCGACGTCATAAACACACCAACAACGCGCCGACAAAACCGCGATTTAAGTTAAGGTAAGGTTCAGGGTTAGGTTTAGGATTAGGGTTATTAGGTTGTAATTAGTTGTTTGTTGAAGGCGCGCTTTTGTCGGCACGATTTCGACCTCGCTGTTTTCTTGCCGCGGTTTCGTCGGCGCGCTTTTGTCGAGCGCGCATTTGTCGGTGAACCCTCCGTCCCATAGTTGGGTAGACCAGCATGCCCTTTTCTTCCGGTCTCACTGGGGGGGGGAACCCCCCCCCCACTTATTTTGGTGAGATTTTTCTTTCTCCCTACCACACACAACTAGCGGCATTCAATCCCACCCATCAAGAAACCCTCCCTGGACCGAATTAGGGGCTGTGCTGGTTCCCCTCCTTCCTTTGGTACCAGGTCCAGTCGGCGTTGATGCGGGGTTTGGGTTCAGGCTGAGGGTCCTACTTTTTGGGGTGCCAGTAGGCTTGGTCCTCTCCCCCCTGCCTTATTTAACATCTCCAGCCCCAGTGGTTGGGGGAGGGAGGAGATCAGAAGCTGCAGGGCTAAAAAAGTGGCCCATGGGAGCCTCTTCAGGGAAGCCCTGCTGGCTTTCCTAACTGGGAAGTTGGGGGGAGCTGGAGGAGACGCCCGGGTTAGAGGAGGACACCCTGGAGACCCACCGGAAGGAATGGGGTCTGCAGCCCCTGAATCTTCGCTCTTGCTTTCTCCTGGGGGCTTCTCGGGTGTTTCGGAGGAGACCATCAGGCTGGGGTTCGGGGCGAAAATGGCGGAGGTGACCACAGCGTTGTGCGCTAGAAAGAGAAGGAAGCCGGGTGAGTAGCGTTCTCTGAGGAAAGACAGGAGATGGAGGGTGGGGGAAAGAGAGAGAATGAGAGAGAGAGAGAGAGCTGTGTTCTTTTTCTGTATGGGGATATTAGCAATAGCAATAGCAGTTAAGACTTATATACCGCTTCATAGGGCTTTTAGCCCTCCCTAAGAGGTTTACAGCGTCAGCATATCGCCCCCACAGTCTGGGTCCTCATTTCACCCACCTCGGAAGGATGGAAGGCTGAGTCAACCTTGAGCCGGTGAGATTTGAACTGCCGAACTGCAGATAACAGTCAGCTGAAGTGGCCTGCAGTACTGCACCCTAACCACTGCGCCACCTCGGCTCATTATTATATTATTATATATATTATTCGGTACATCCTCCAGGAAAGCTCTTGACCGCGAGGGCAACTCAAGAGGTATTTTAAGTGGCTATTTAGCTTCTCCAGGAAATTCACACACACACACAGAATAACACTGCAGCTCCTCTTTCACCCCCTCTCCCCTCCCTCCCACCAGCTGTTTCCACCTCTGGATTTTACAAGCCGAGGGCTGCCACCTGTTTCTTGAGGCCCCCCGGACAGTGATGGTCCAGCTGACTCCCGCTGTCCTAGACCAATACCCAGGACGCCTAAAACCCACCCTTCCCCAGAGCGCATTCAAGGGGAGGGGGCAAGGGGAGGGCACCCCTGCTTTACCTTTGACCCCCTCCCAGAAGTCATTGCGATCTCTCCTGACGGAGGAGAATTTGCTCAGGTCGTGGTAGGTGCTCCAGATGTAGACGTATTTGTCTTCCGAGCCGCTCACGATGTAGGTGAAGTCGTGGCTGGGGAGGGAGGGAGGGAGGGAGAGAGGAGACCCCGTCAGTTTGTTGCAAAAATCAAATCCAGAAAGAACACACGGATAACTGATTCAGTAGGATTCATTATCTCTCTCTCTCTCTCTCTCACACACACACACACACTACCAACAGTTCAGAGGTGGGTTCCTACCAGTTCGCACCTATTCGGTAGAACCGGTTCGTCAAATCTACCGAACCGGTTAGAAGAGGTTCCACCAGTGGACCCGGAAAGCAGGCCACACCTACAGAAGAGCTTCCAATTTTTTTTGAAACCCATCACTGCCCCGCACACACACACAGACTCACACAGAGAGAGACTCACACAGAGAAAGAGAAAGAAAGAAATAAAAAAGAAAAAATAAAGAAAAAGTGAGAGAGATGAAAGAAAAAAAGAAAAAAGGGACAGAAGGAAAGAGAGAGAGAGAGAGAAAGAAAACATATGGCCGGCAAGCCACTCCCACCAGGTCACATGGCAGGCAAGCCACTCCCACAAAGGAGGCCACACCCACAGAGTAGGTTCGAAACTTTTTTGAAACCCACCACTGCAACAGTTGGTTCACAGGCAGAGGAGAGAACACTTGAGTTTCAGTTCAGAGCAGAATAATACCAGACTAGTTTCAGTTTCAATTCTCAGCACAGCACTCAGAGCTCCAAGGCTAAACCACTGCCGGGCTCCAATCTGTTTCAGCTCCCATTGGCTGACCTTGTTGCTAAGCTCTATTTATTGGCTGACCTTGTTACCATGTCTCTGCCAGCTCATGAATATTCTGACACAGCCCTTTCCGCTTCCCGATCACGTTCCGCCTGCCCAAGCCCCACCTCAGGGAAGCCCCCGTCAAGGGGGAGCCCGGTCCCCAGCTCCGAATTTAGGACACGTTCCTCCTGCCCTTCGGCCCGGAGCTCTGAACCTCCCCGCTCCCTTCCTCACCTGAAGCTGGCTTTGATCTGGCTGCTGCTGTTGACGTAGCCCTTGTACTTCATGGAGAGAGACAGGTCCCGCAGATCGTAGAGCCTGATGCGCGAGTCGTTGGAGGTCACCAGGATCTAGTGAGGCAAGGAGGCATTTTCGTTCAAGGGCTGGCAACTTTTGGACCCAGACTGGCGGGAGATGCTCTCCTGGGCCACCCCTGGGATTAGCTGTCCATTGTGCTTGCCTGCTTCGCACCGCATCTTTTGCCAGCCTGACGTTGGCAACGGTGGGAGAGGGGGAAGAGATTGGAATGAGAGGGGGATTTGGGGTGGGTTGGGTTCGGAGCAGAGCCGGCCCCGACTGTGAGGAGCGCCAATCGAGCACGGCAAGCAGACGGAGATGGGAAAGGGGCGAAGGCAGGGTCCCTTTTCCAAAGCAACCAGAGGATTTTTCATTGGGCATTGACTGACAGCGTGGAGGGTCAGGTGGCCCGGGGGAAAGAGGGGAAGTTCATTGCATCGTTTTCATGCCAAGCCAACAGGTAACATAGGCCCAAGGTAATATAAAGCATAAACGTTGTTGCGAGGAATACGGATTAAGACTGTAAGATTTATATATTGTCCTACCCAAAGGGGAGAATGTTAGGAATATAATTCTAACGGTTGGATTGGCAATATATAAATCATGTAACAATGCTATACCTGTTTCTTTAAATCATACTGTAAAATGTGATTGGTTGCTGTTTCCTCAATCGGCCATAAGAGGGAGCCAGAACGACTGTTAGCTCTCTGTTTTGTTAGATGATGGGCTGATCTGATCTGAGTGTTTTTGGAAGCTGGCTGTTAGAAAGTGCTGTGAGCTATTGTAAGTTTTGCAACTGCTAGCAAACGTTGAGTACCGGACTGTTAGTATGATACTGGATTATGTTATTTGGATTATCCCTTAACTGAAAGGCATTGATGACTGACTGAATTATCCTCTGACTTGGACTGTTTGATGGACTCTGATACCTCTATTTCCACGAAAGTAAAACCCTATTTAAATTGCAGTGTCTCTGCATGCTGGTTTGTGTGTTCTCCAAAACAACTCTCACAACGCTTCTCTGAACGCACTCGCTCTCCCAACGGGGAGCTTACCTAACAGATTCCGCCTGCTCTGCTCTGTAACTGCTTTGTTCTCCATATGCTCTTGGGGGAGTGGGGGAAATTGAACCAGGAACCTTTCTTGGCTAATTCAGAAAGCGGGATGGACCTTAGCTTTCAGACAAGAAGCCAAATGCCTTCAGACTGACCTGTGTTTCAAATGTTGTAATATCTGTCCTCAGATTGATGGCCCCAATTCCTTCCGTGATGGTGGGCGTTATGAGTTGAAACTGCCCGGGCACGTAAATCCCCTCCCGCAGGCCGTACCCTGAGACTCAGCCTAGCCTGTCACTACCTTGTTTTCACCCGGCAGGGGCTCGATCCCCGTGATCTTCCTCCCCACTCGATTCCGTCCTCTGGTCGACCTCACGTGGATTTGAGTGTGATACTTGAGATGCTAAAGAGAAACACGGGGGGAAGAAGGGAGAAAGGAAGTTTCACAAGATCCCTGGAGATTCAGGAAAGGGTCACGGCAGAGACGGAGGTGGGCCCTGCGGAGATCTCAAGGGGGGGGTCAGCAGGGGCTGAAAGCTGGGGTCCCAGGGGGCTCACCTCTGTGTCGTAGAAGATACACCGCCCGTCGTACGTGCCGATCACGGCGTATTTGCCATTCTGGCAAAAGTTTGCCGCAGTGATCAGCTTGGTCTGTCCGTCCACCTCGTTCCAAAGGGCCACTTTTTTGTCAGGGATGTTCCAGAGCCGAAGTTTGCCGTCCAGCGAGCCGCTTAAGAAGTATCTGTCATCCTAAAAAAAAAAAAAAAAAGGGGGGGGGGTTGTAGAAGAGCCCTTGTCAGGCCTGCCAGCTTTCTTTTGGATCTCTGGCCTGCCCCACTTTCTATTATTCTACTATGCCTTTTCTATAGTGGGAAAATGGGAGCAGGGAGATTGGACGGAGTTAGATGCTATGTAGCCATAACAACATTCTTTCTAGAAAGCCAAGGTCATCTTTTCTCTTTGCACCTCTGCACCTGACTGGAACTGGATGGGTGGAAGCTGCCAGCATGGCAGTGGGAGATTGGACCACGGGATGGGCTTGTGGGTGTGGGGGCAAGGTCACGAACTTCCAACTGGGTGGGGAAAACCGGGAAGCTTTCAGATTCGGGTTTTCCCAGATGTGCCAACATGGCTCTGTTAATAAATGGGCAAAACTTTGCCTTGGACTCTGATTTAATTTTGGATGCTATTTGGAACCCTGACACCACTTTCAACTCAGAAACCGGGATATCGACCAGGGAGAGGCATCTTGGCAGCTGCCGGAGGACAATCCGGGGCCCAAGACGGTACCCAGGGTGTCCTTCCTCCGCCATATTTGGGTATGCTGGATCTCTCCCCTTCCCTCTAAGGGTGCACAAACACCTGCTTTCTGCACAAAGTGGGTTGAAAATTAAAGAAACCGGGGGGGGGGGCACTGACCCTAGGATGGAAGGCGATCGCAGTGACAAAGTCGATGTGCTGGAAGCAGCAGAGGCATTCCCGCCGGGATATGTGCCAGAGCCGGACGGTCTTATCCATGGATGAGGAGAGTAGGAAGTAATTCTGCGGAACAGGAAGCAGGCAGAGGGTTGATTTCCGGGGTGCTCAAACTACAGAAGGACCTTATTTGTGTATCTATCAAACTTCTCCCTCACAGGAGGAAGAGGAAAATGGGCAACCAGAACAAGAGAGGAGGAAAGGAAGAGAAGAAGAGGAGAGGGGAAGGAGAGGGAAAGAAGAAAGAGAGAAGGAGAGAAAGAGTGGGAGGGATATGAAGAGGAGGAGAGAGGGTATGAAGAGGAGTAGGGGAGAGGAAGGGGAAGAAGGAAAGGGAAAGGAGAGGGGGGAAAGAAGAAAGGAGAGGGAAGGAGGGAAAAAAAGTGATGATAAGCAAAGCAATCTCGATTGTATATCTTAATTTTTTAGATGGAAAAACGAATGGTTAAAAGGGTTTAAAAACAATAATAACTATGGGAATGCATACCTGTAAAATGTATGTATGAGACTAAAAAAATAAAAAACCTTTTTATTAAAAAAAGGAGGAGTGGAGGATGGGTCCCTGAATGCTTGTGGCCCCAGCCAAAGAAACGCAGGAGCGAAATAAGATTTCATCTGTGCTAATAACAGGAGATGGATGACTGAGAACGGGAATGTCCCCATCTGGTGTTGGAATCCCCCAAACGAATCGGGGCTGGAGGAAAACCACAGCGGAACATTTTTGACCCCTCCTCCCTCTTCTTTGGCAAAAGGGGGGGGGTGCCTGGTCAGGATTTTACAGCTCTTTTGCTGGTTTTTCTTCAGGAAGGAACAGAAGTGCGTTCCCCCCCCCCCCCCCCGAGCACCGTTGAGATCACCACTGCTTTAAAACGTCAAACAGCCAGAGGATAACGGGATCCCTTACTTTCGACCAGGACAAATCCAGGAGATCCGCCGTGTGCCCTTTGTATTTGCAGAACGGCCGCTGCCGAAACGGCGTGCTCTTGTCATCGGCGTCTTCGTCGGTCCCACTGCACACCTGGAAAGCAGGTGCCAAAGGATGACAGGAAGTCCTCCCGCCTCCTCTTCCTGGATGCAAGCCGTGGCACGACAAAACCGCGCTCGACTAAGCCGCACCCGATTAAACCGCATCGCTGACGTCATCAACAGGGCGACAACAGCGAGCGTGGAGAAAGAAGGGCGCTTTAAATAGCGCTTTGAAAGCAAGCCAATTCAACTTAAGGTAAGGGTTAGGTTTAGGGTTAGGTTAAGGGTTAGGTTTAGGGGGGTTAGGTTTAGGTTTAGGGGTTAATTTTAGGTTTAGCGTTTACAGCGTGCTTCTGTCTCCGTGCTGTTGTCGCCCTGTTGATGACGTCAGCTACGCGGTTTCGTCGATCACCCTTTAGTCGAACGCGGTTTTGTGGTGGAACCGATGCAAGCAGGGAGAGCAGCCTACTCCTCCCCCCCCCCCCGCCCCAATTCCTGGTTGTTCCCACCAAGGAAAACTGATTTGAGCCCTTTGCAACTAGAGGAGGAAAAGTGGCGGTGCATATTTTGATGCCATTCCTCTCTGAAACTCTTGTTTTCTCAGTCCTCGGCCGCTTTAAGAGGGGTGGGACTTCAACTCCCAGAATCCCCCAGTCGGCACAGCCAAGCTGACCATCCCCTGCTGGCTACCGTGGGGGCTGCAAAGAGGTCTTTCGCGCGTGCAGGAGAAGCGTGGCACGACAAAACCGCGCCCGATTAAACCGCGTCGCTGACGTCATCAACAGGGCAACAACAGCCAGCGCGGAGAAAGAAGGGCGCTTTAAATAGCGCTTTGAAAGCAAGCCGATTCAAGTTAAGGTAAGGGTTAGGTTTAGGGTTAGGTTAAGGGTTAGGATTAGGTTTAGGGTTAGGTTAAGGGTTAGGTTTAGGGTTAGGTTTAGGGTTAGGTTTAGGGTTAGGTTAAGGGTTAGGGTTAGGGTTCGGTTTAGGGTTAGGTTAAGGGTTAGGATTAGGTTAAGGGTTAGGTTTAGGGTTAGGTTTAGGGTTAGGTTTAGGGTTAGGTTTAGGGTTAGGTTAAGGGTTAGGGTTAGGGTTCGGTTTAGGGTTAGGTTAAGGGTTAGAATTAGGTTTAGGGTTAGGTTTAGGGTTAGGTTTAGGGGGGTTAGGTTTAGGGGTTAATTTTAGGTTTAGCGTTTACAGCGTGCTTCTGTCTCCGCGCTGTTGTCGCCCTGTGATGACGTCAGCTACGCGGTTTCGTTGAGCGCGCTTTTGTCGAACGCGGTTTTGTGGTGGAACCCAGGAGAAACACCGAAGGACAGAAAACTCCAAGGAGCCAACCTTGTGGGCACAGCCGCCCGACTCACCCCCATATCGTTATCCGACTTGGCCGAGTTCAAACTTTCTTGGGACGGGGAGGGGGAGACGCGGCCTGGAAGGCAAGACAGGACATCAGCTGAAAGGGGCTTCTCGGAAGGACCACCCCCCGCTCCCTGCTCCAGGTGAGCCCGGCTGCCCCGCTGCCCAAGCAGAAGAGGGAGGCACCTTCCGAGTTGTACTTCATCCTCATGTTGTTGAAATAATCAAACGCTGTTTTCAGCACCCAGATGCGCACGAGATTGTCCTGGCCTGCAGAGGCCAGCAGCCGGCCGCAGTGTGAAAACTTCATGGTCCAGACGGCCCCCTGTCCGAAACGGCAAATTTGGGTTTAAGGAGCCCCTGTGCTCGAACGATGGCGCGCGCGTGCACAGCCCCTCTGGCCAGACCACCGGGGAGGAGGAGGTGGAGGTGGTGACGCAGCTCACCATGTGCTCCCCACTGAGATCCTGCACGACTTTCACTTGCTCGAAGTCATAGGGCCCCTTGAAGCCGTGGGCGGCTTTGAATTTCACCGGCCGGGTGTACGGCATGCCCTCGTCATCGCTGGACGACGGGTCGTCTTGATCCGTGTGGAAGACTGAGAGAGAGAGAGAGAGAAAGAAAGAGGGAGGGGGTAGAGGGAGAAAGAGAGAGGGGGGAGAAAGAGAAAAAGAAGAGAGAGAAAGATAGAGAACGAGAAAGAGAAATAAAGAGAGGGGGAGAGAGAAAGAAAAAGAGAGAGGGAGAGAGAGGGGGGGAAGGGTAGAGGGAGAGGGAGGAAGAGAGAGAAAGAGAGAGGGGGGAGAAAGAGAAAAAGAGAAAGATAGAGAACGAGAAAGAGAAATAGAGAGGGGGAGAGCGGGAGAGAGAAAGAAAGAAAAAGAGAGAGGGAGAGAGAGGGGAGGGAGGGAGAGAGAGGGGGGAGGGGTAGAGGGAGAGGGAGGAAGAGAGAGGGGGAGAAAGAAAAAAGAGAAAGAAGAGAAGGGGAGAGAGAAAGAAAAAGAGAGGGAGAGAGGGAGGGAGAGAGAGAGAGAAAAAGGTGAGGATACATCTTCTATTTGACATATTTATGTATCAAATGATTGTATTTTATCCTATACTGAATTTTTCGGAGTATAAGACGCACCAAGATTTTGAAGAGGCGAATTAAAAAAAAAAAGTTTCTGCACTCTGCAGACCTTCCAAAAACGGCCTGTTTTTTTGTCAAAAAAATGGCACGCATAGCCTTTAGGAGGCTTATAGAGTGCCTCCGTTTTTCACTCATTTTTGCCCTCCCCAGCCCCCAGGAGCACCCTGGAAGCCTCCTAAAGGCTATGCACGGCCATTTTTGCAAAGAGGGCGGGGTTTCGGGAGGCCAAAAAAATGCTTCTATTCCATGTATAAGACACACCCAGATTTTCACCGTTTTTTGGGTTGAAAAAGGTGCGTCTTATACTCCGAAAAATGCGGTAACTATCTTATTTTTACCCTGTTCTTGCTTTAAATCCTTTGCACAGAACTTTATCGGTAATTGATGTTTGAACCTTGTTTATGTTATGTCCTAAAGGCTAATCAGTAAATGAATGTGGCCTTCTCACAATGACACACTCCGGAGGTCGCTGGCAAGAATGAAAACCCAAACCCCAGAATTTCCTCAATCATTCTGCCTTTAAACAGCACCTTTGGATGCAAAGAAATGGCGAGGCGGGCATGGAAGCTGTTCTGTGCCAAGGAGGGGGGGGGGAAGGCTTTTCCTTGCTTTGACTTCCATTTTGACCCAGGAATGCCAAGGGTGAAACACCGGGAGGTGGGCAGGGGGGATGTTGGCTTGCAAAACCAGCGGTGGGCCCTTCTGGCAAGGTTTGAGTCATTCCTACAGACTTTGGGTAAGATGGTCTCCTCCGTGCAGCCACGGGAAGGGGTGGGGTCTTTATCAAACAAAGGCAGCGGAACTCATAAATTCAGCCCTGTTCCCCCCCCCCCTTTAGGATTCAGGAGAAGCTCCCCCCTCTCCCCCACCCGACTCCCTGCCTCATCCACCTTCGTCTCGAACGCTCTTCACTTTGTTGACGGCCCGTTCTCCGTATTCTTCGGCCAGATGACGAGCCCTCTTGACCGATTTGCCCAGGAATTTCTTCAGCTGCGTCCTTCGTAAGACCAAGAAAAAAGTTCCATGGCCAGCTGTTTTGGTCGGCCTGGATCTCCTTTCGGAGTCCCCGTCCCCCCCGCACCACCCCTGCCTTTTCAGCCTGTTTTGACGGACGGGCTTGTGGGGCAAAGCTACATCTGGAGGGATTCAGACCAAAAACCTTGAAAGCCCGACTTTTCTGCCATGGGACGAGTCCGTGATTGCTTTGGAAGCTCAAGGCAGGGTTAGGGAGAGGTCTGGCTGGTAGCCTTGTGTCCCTGAGAAAATTGGGGGGGCTGTCCTGACATAGGCTGTGAGTTCTGCTCATTCACCTCCAGCAAAGTCTTTCAAGGGAGGATTTACAGTCACAGACCTCATCTGGCTTGGAGAGCTGCCAGGACGATCTCTGAAGAACTTGGCAAGGAGCCTCAGAGAGTCACGAACCAATGAAGCGAACTAATTGTCTCCTGCAAACTCCACTCCCCTTTCGCTCCTCTTTTATTTCCTCTGGGAGGGGCCATTCATCGTCCACCTGTGGCCTTACTCCCAAGTTGACCCCTGTTCTTTAGCTCTTCCCTTTGTCCAGCAACTCTGTGCATGTGCACACTGGGAACAGGCTCCAGCTGTTCTTCTGCCTCACTGATGTCTGACTCCGAAGGCAGCTGATAACTGGCATACGGCCCTGGCCCCCTCTCTGCCTCCGACACAGAGCCCTCATGAAGAGCCTTCCCCAGACTCCAGGACTGGCCCAGGTTCCTCCCCAACCCTCCTCACTGTCCGAATCTGCTGCCAGCTCTGCTGGCCACTGATGGGCCACAACTTCCAGAAACCTCCGAGAAAGAGGACAGAAATGGGAGGAGCAAAAAAACCATCCCTGAAAACGGGTGTCCTGGTTTGCTGGCTGAAGCCATTTTGGTCAGTCCTGATTTCCCCCCCAAACCCCACTAATAAAATGGACAGAGCGGACATCCCCCCCCCCACCTTTCACCCAAAGAGCCTCACGTTTTCTGTTTCAAGCGGCCCCCGTCGGTGTCGCTCTGCTGCAGCTGCATTTTGTCTTCATCATCCGACTGGGCCCCGTCGTTACTGTGCAAGGCAACCGGGAAGGAGGGGGGGGGGAAGGTTCAGTGTTAGATAACCGAGGACCCAAAATCTTTGGGGCATCAAAGAGGAAGACTGTGGTGTGCCAGACTCAGCCTTTGGAGGTAAAGGTGGCACCAGTGGCTGCAGGAGGCCACTGATGACCTTCAGCCCTTCTCGGCTGCGGTGAGCACGACCAGGAGCCCCAAAGAGGTGTGGCCCTGTGGCTCATGCGCCTCCTTGCAGCCCCATGCGTGCTCGGGCGCAGCCGCTGAGTGGCGCAAGCAAGAGAAATGGGCAGTGGGCACCACCGTACCTGACGTATTCCTTCGTCCGCCGCATGATATGCAACGTCAGGGGGTTGATGCCCGTGGGCAGCTTTTCCTCCGCCAGGCTCAGGGGTATCTCCTCGCCCGTGTCCAGGTTCTTGATCATGACGCTGGCCAGGATTTCCTACAGGGAAGGGCAGGAGAGAGAGCGGTGAGCTTCATCTTTTGGGATCCTCCCAGGGTGGCAGTCGAGGGATGGAGACGTGTTCTGACTCAATCTTCCTTAACAAGCACGAAGCAGAGTCTTGGTCCCGGCAAAACCTCTTTTATTTACACGACTGTGAATTCCTTTCATTCACAGTCAGCAAGGCTTAGCAAACAGTCTTTCAGAGGAATGTTTATCCACACGAACCTTATCTCGCTTGGATAACTAGTTTTCCAAACGCAGGGCAAAGGCAAAACTTGGCACAGAGTCTCTTATAGTCACAAACGGAACTTTCCACTCTTGAAATGACCGAAGGAACAAATTGTTCCCGGCAAAAGCCCCCTCCCCATTCGCTCCTCTTTTGTTTCCTCTGGGAGGAGCCAATCACCTCCAAGGTGTGGCTTTACTCCCAAGTCGACTCTGCTTTCTTAGCTTTTCTTGTCTTCTGGCAGCTCTGCGCATGCGCACACTGGGAACAGGCTCCAGCTGTTCCTCTGCCTCACTGCTGTTTAGCTCCCTCTCTGCCTCCGACGCAGAGCCCTCGTCTGAGCTTTCCTCAGCCCCCAGGACTGGCTCATGTTCCTCCCCAGCCTCCTCACTGTCCGACTTCTTGCAGGCCACAAGAAGATAGATTTGGGTCAAGATGCATCGAAGGGGCAAACCGGAGGGGCCACTAGGCCTTTGCAGGGGAAGGGCCCTTTCTTCTGCGACCACAAAGAGCTGCTCCCTTTTGCCTAGAGGGGCTTCCAGCTGGCAAACCTCTTGACGGGACACAGCTCTGCAGGAAGCACGGCTGGGAAGAGCCCCCCCCCCCCCTCCGGAATCCCTCCACCAGCCAGGACCAATCTGCAAAGGCAAAGAGGCCCAGGGCGGCCAGGCCTACCTCGTCTGTGAGTTCTCGCCCCGAGTTCGATCTGGGTCTCTGGGGTCCGATCACTTCGCTCAACACCACCTGACCGTCTGCCGATTTCCCGTTCTCCTGCAATGACAGGAGGCGCACGAAATGCAAATCAGAAAGAGGCGGGAGACCCCTCCCCATCCCCCAGCTCACCTGTCCTGCGGTGCTGCGAAGAGGATGGGGACAAAGGCCAGACTATAAAACTAGAAAGGGGGGGGGGGCTTCCCTTTTAAGGCTTGCAATATGGTGGCCTCCTACTTTTGCACCCCTCGCAAAGATGCTAACAGGGAAGTGAACACCTCTGACCAAATCCTTCCATTCTCCTCCATTGAGCCAGAACTGAAGAAGCTTCTTAGATACAAATGCAGATTAACAGAGTTGGAAAGGACCTTGTAGGTCATCTAGTCTAACCCCACACCCAAGCAGGAGACCCTACACCATTTCTGACAGGTGGCAGTCCAGTCTCTTCTTGAAAGCCTCCAGGGATGAAGCTCCCACAACCTCCGAAGGCAACTTCTGTTCCTTTGGTTGATTGTTCTCACTGTCAGAAAATTCCTCCTCATTTCCAGGTTGAATCTCTCCTTGGTCAGTTTCCATCCATTCTTCCTTTTCTGGACTTCAAAGATGCTTTGGAAAATAGCTCAACTCCCTCCTCTCTCTTGGCAGCCCCTCAAATATTGGAAGACTGCTATCCTGTCTCCCCTGGTCCTTCTCTTCACTAGACTAGCCATGCCCAGTTCCTGCAACCGTTCTTCCGTTCTTCCTAAGAGCCGGGGTGGCGCAGTGGTTACGGTGCAGTACTGCAGGCCACTTCAGCTGTTATCTGCAGTTCGGCGGTTCTAATCTCACCGGCTCAAGGTTGACTCAGCCTTCCATCCTTCCGAGGTGGGTGAAATGAGGACCCAGACTGTGGGGGCGATATGCTGACTCTGTAAACCGCTTAGAGAGGGCTGAAAGCCCTATGAAGCGGTATATAAGTCTAACTGCTATTGCTATGTTTTCGTCCCTAGTCCCCTCATCATCCTGGTTGCTCTTCTCTGCACTCTTTCTAGAGTCTCAACCACGAGGTTTGACCTCTGACTTGAGAGCGAGCATCTACAGGATTTGCACGATAGCAAGAACATGACTCTAGATTAGGACCTTTGGAGGGGGGAAGAGGGAGATCGAGCATGCTGGCATTGTCAGCTCCCTGCCAATCAAATACAGCCTTCTCCAAACAGTGGCTTCAGCTGGACGGTGGTCCATCTTCTCTCAGGAATTCTGGCTTTGTACATGCACAGAATGTCGAATCTCTTCTAAGAGGCACCCCCTGCCCCCAGGCGTTTGGTGAGCCCCCCACCCCCCCTTAAGCCCACTCTCCGAGGCTGCAGCACATCCTTCCCCCCCCCAAACCCCGACCGGAGTGCTCTGGCCAACCTCCACTCGCCATTTCCTCACCTGAGCAGTGACCACTTTATCGCCGCTGGTGGCGCTCGCCAGGTCCAGGGAAGGCTGAGAGTCTTTGGCCATGGCGTCCAGGGAGGCGTTGGGGGTCAGGAGGCCGCCGAGGGGAAAAGGATCCCGAGGAACTGCGGGAGAAAGGCAGGAGTTGAAAGGGGTGGGTGGGTGGGTGGCGGACCGACTGGGACCCCTCAGGGAGGATTCGGCTAAGAAAATCGAAACTTGCCTTCCAGGCCGGGAATCTTGCCGGTCTCGATTTCCGAGTCGCTCTTTTTCTTCCTCGGTGGGGGGGCCGGCCGGGCAGGGGGTGGTGGCCTGGGGGGCGGGAGGGCCACGGGAGGCGGGGGCCTGGCCGGGCCAGACTTCTTCGTGCTAGCCACAATATCCGGCTCCATGGTTAGCTGCCGGGGGGGTTTGGCTGGAGGCGGCTCGTCGGTGGCCGAGGAGCCTTGGGGCAGTGGGGGATCGGAGGACGGGGCCTGGTCGAAGCCATCTGGCTGCCTCAGGTCGGCGGTCTGGTGGCCTTCGTCCTCCTCCTCCTCCTCTCCTGCCGGGTCTCCTCCATCGGCTTTTTGCTTTCGGCTCTCGCTTGGGCTTCCTGCGGAGATGACGCCATCTTCCCCTCTGGGGTGATCTGCCCCCTCATTGCTGGAAGGCGGCGAGGCCTCCTGGGACGTCACGCCGTTGGCCAGACCCTCGGGGGCTTCGCGGGGCCCTTGCGTTGGGGCTTCTGCGATTAAGAGTTTGGGAATGTGTTGGAGGAGATCCGCTCCGGAGACCCAAGGGTTTGCGTGAGACGAGGGGTGGGTCAGTTCCTTTTCGGGAGGGGCCAAGCGGTCATCCTCCAGCCGATTGGCTTTCTGGCTTTCTTCTATGATGTGGTCAATGATCTAAAGAGCAAATGAACTGCAGTGAGACCATCTAGTTTGCTTAATGATTACTTATTATTATTATTATGCGCAACAACAGAATTGTATCACAGCGGCCGGTTGTTTCGCCGGATTTGGCATTGATGACTAGGCCTGAAAAATCAGCTGGCCAGTGCACGCATGCGTGCCGGAGCTGAGCTCATGTGCCCACCAATATGGCTCCGTGTGCCACCGTGTGCCATGGTTCCTCCATCACAGACTTAGAATGACAACGAGCAGGTTCTAACATGACTTGTAAGCGGAGGGCTGCTTGCCTTGGGCTTATAGCAGAAGTCTCCCAACCTGGCAACTTTGAAGACTCGTGGACTTCAACTCCCAGAATTCCTCAGCCGGCTGGCTGAGGAATTCTGGGAGTTGAAGTCCACGAGTCTTCAAAGTTGCCAGGTTTGGAGAGCCTTGGTATACAGCATCGGATTTAACCTTGAAAGAAACGGATCATCCTAAATATCCAGTATAGGGGAAACACGGGAACTTTTCTCTAAACAGACCAAATCCCACCCCCCTTTTAAAAACACTAAATAATCGTAGCAACAACAGGCCGCAGCCCCTCGTAACTTCCACCTTGTCACAGGGAAGCCGAATCGGAGCTGAAAACGCAGGAGCCCACCATGCTTGCTTTAATTCTCTGCTGCTGTTATGCTCGCATTGAATTCGGCTGATTCCGTTTTGAACGAGGGGCCTCAGATTTACCTGTCAATATTTACAGAGGGAATAATACGGCCGATAAAAGCACAGGCTGCAGACGACAAAATCTTGAGCGTAAACAACTGTGTGTTGTGTAACCTCTGCAGCTTAATGGTTCCGATATCCGTTCCCATTTCGCAGGCCTCAAAATAAAGACACAAACTCTTTCGGAACCACAACCCCTTAAAAGAAAAAAAAATTCTCTCTCCAGCACGTCCTATCCTGGAAAGAAATGCCATATTTTTCAGAGTATAAGATGCACCTTTTTTTCCTCAAAAAGAGAGGGTGAAAATCTGGGTGTGTCTTATACACTGAATACACCATTTTTTTTGCCTCCTGAAATCCTGCCCACTTTGCAAAAATGCCCGTAGCCTCTAGTAGGCTTGTAGAGTGTTCCTGGGGGCTGGGGAGGGCAAAACGGAGTGAAAAACTGGCTGTCTTTTGCTCGTTTTTGCCCCCCCCCCAGCCCCCAGGAACACTCTATAAGCCTCCTAAAGGCTATGCGTGCCCTTTTTTTTTGAGAAAAAAACGGGCCCGTTTTTGGGAGGTCTGCAAAGTGCTAAAACTTTTTTTTTAATTTGCCTCTTCAAAATCTTGGTGCGTCTTATACACTGGTGCGTCCTATACTCCGAAAACTGCAGTACATAAACCACTTCAATCTTGAGGATCAAGAGGTGGCGAAGGCGAAACGGAGCTTTCCCATCAGTGGCTGACGAGAAAGAGCCATCCCGCCAGCCCTTTGGCCATCCGTTCGTGGCTAATTTGGCGCAGTGGTTAGAGTGCAGTACTGCAGGCCACTTCAGCTGACTGCTATCTGCAGTTCAGCGGTTCAAATCTCACCAGCTCAGGGTTGACTCAGCCTTCCATCCTTCCGAGGTGGGTAAAATGAGGACCCGGATTGTTGTTGGGGGCAATATGCTGACTCTGTAAACCGCTTAGAGAGGGCTGAAAGCCCTATGAAGCGGTATATAAGTCTAACTGCTATTTTAAATCCTGCGGAACAAACCTTTTTGGGGTCGTCCTGCTTGATGTCCAGGTCTTTCCCTCCTTCATGCTCGTCCACCAGAGAACCTCCGTCCGGCTCCTGGAAAACAGGATCACAGGCAATCAGCCTCGCCATCAGAAGTCGCAAGAGCTTTAAGTCCAGTGGCTGGGCTGGGCAGGGGGAGAGTGGTCACTGTTGCCTCTGGCCAGGCGGAAGGACGAGTTGGAGAAAGCCGACCTTGATACGGCTGATATCCTAGTGGCAGCTAAGTACCTTGGCACTGGCTGCCTTTTCTCAGAAAGTTCCTCGTGTCCGGAATCCCAAGGGCAGATAAGAACGGGAGGCTCTAGGAACTTGTGCCTTCGCTTGCTTGCTATCGGCTGCCATAGAAACGGGGGAGGGAGGGGCCTTGAGGTATTTGGGATGGTAAACCTATGGTGCTGGAGGAGTTACCAGGAGGGAGTCTGGTTCTCACCATCTTCAATGAGCCAAGGTGGCGCAGTGGTTAAATGCAGCACTGCAGGCTACTGCTAGATCAGCAGTTCAGCGGTTCAAATCTCACCGGCTCAAGGTTGACTCAGCCTTCCATCCTTCCGAGGTGGGTAAAATGAGGAGCCGGATTGTTGTTGGGGGCAATATGCTGACTCTCTGTAAACCGCTTAGAGAGGGCTGAAAGCCTTATGAAGCGGTATATAAGTCTACTGCTATTGCTATTGCTATATTCTGTGCATGGTGGTGTCCCGTGTTTGGCCTTGGTCAAAGTCAACCATCTCTGCATAGGGTTTTGAAGGTGCACCCCACGTGACACCTTTGGGACTTGCAGATTGGCCATTGGGTTGGGGTGATTTGGGGGGGCAGGGAGGGTGCTGGGTAAACGTTTGATGTGTGTGTATTCGCCGCCTTTTTGGCTCAGATCTTGCTTTCCTTTCGCCGCTACCTTTTCATAACCAAGTCAAGGTATCTTCAATTCCGCAAACAATGGAGCTGGGAGTTTTCTTCCTTGGTTATTGAAGGAGACGCGCATGGCGACGCGTCTCTTAATCGTGGCAGCTTTGCGTCGGGCGGACTTCAACTCCCAGAACTCCCTAGTCGACACGCTCGGAATTCTGGGAGTTGAAGTCCGCTGGTTACCTCGAAGGGACAGACAACCCCCAGCTCTTCTCACCCACCCCCCTGCCAGTCAGCAGGCCAGAGGGCCTGAATTATATGAATTATATGCTTTAAGAGAGGGAAGTCCAGGCAATTCCCTCCAGACTCGCTTCCCTGTCAAGCTAGTGATGGTGCTGCAGGTCAGAGGCCTTCAAATGGGGAGAAAGGCTGCCCACAACGAGGCGGTGGCTGCGGCTGCATGGCACAAATATTGACACAAAGAGACACACCTTCAGTGCTGACGTCCCCGTGACTTTCGTTGGCGACCTAGTGGAGGAAAAACAAAGACACGGGCCTGATAAGACCAGGAGGAAAAAACGCCCACCAGCCATTTAAGAACTAAGATTCCTGCTCTCGTCCTCCGGTTCAAGGGAAGCGGCTCCTGCTGGCTCAGCCCCTGGGGAAGAGGACCGGCCCTCTGGGTTGACCACAAGCCCAAGTATCCCCCCCCATTACTCGCTGGATTTGTTCTCGGTAAGGGTCTCCACTGCAACCAGTTGAAGCGGCAGTTTTTCACTGGGCCAAGTTTTTGAACGCAATTTCAGTCGCTTCCTTCTTTACTCTCAAACACTGATTGGGGGAACAGAAGCCCCTGGCTTCCCCAAGCCCTGTGCTGGGTCCATCCTCCCTTATTTCTCTGAAAATAAGACCTCCACGGATAATAAGCCCAATTGGGGTTTTGCACGCATGCGCTAAAATAAGCCCTTCCCTTGGAAATATTGCATCACAGCAGAAGCCATGAGGTGACCACACTTGCTGCCCTCCTGCACCTCAAAAATAGTAAGACCTCCCCAAAAATAAGACCAAGGGCTTATTTTGGGGGGGTTCAAAAGAAAATAAGACCCTGTCTTATTTTGGGGGAAACACGGCAGCTGGCTGTCACTTCACAGGCTCAAAGAGACAGCCGATTCCCATTGCTTCCTTCCCCTGTTGGGGATAGAACGGTGTTCTGTCCCCCCTTCTCCGCTCGTTAACAGACGACAGGCAAACAAACTTAAAAGGAACTCTCTTTATCAGTTCTCGGCTCTAGACTGGCTGCGAGCCCAAAAATAAACAGAAATAAAGTCTCTTTCAAGGAGATAACAGAATACAAAGCAAAACTCTTACACGCAATGCACTTCTCCAAGTGTATCCTTGAATCAGGGTTACAGAAAACAAAGCACTTCTCCAAGTGTATCTTACATAAACCACGACCGATGACCAATCAATGTTGAACGAACCAAGGAACGTTGACTCCTGCAACCGGGGCGTGGCACCGTCCGTCCTTTTATCCCCAGAATATGTCCCTAACCAGCCCCAGCTGCATAGTTAATCTTGCATCCTGGAAAGACTCACAGGAGATGCTGCTGAGTCACGACAGAACGGTGTGGCCTCTGAATGTAAAATTTCTACCTTTCCTTGCGCTGCATCAGGAGGGGACGTAACTTCTGATTGCCCAATGATGCCGGACCCAAGAGTGACCAGGCCTAATGCCATGATGGCCGTAAAAAGCCAACAGGCCTGGGGATAAGTCTTTAATTTGCCCCACCCGAGTGTTGAATGTTGCCCCACCCGAGTGTTGAATGTTGAATGCAAGTTGTGTTTTTATTACTCTATTTTGTTCACATATTGTTTATTTTGAATTGCACCCCCTCCCTAATGATTGTAAGCCGCCCTGAGTCCCCTTAGGGAAAAGGGCGGCCTATAAATCCTAATAAAACTATAAAACTATAAACTATTCCAGAGATGAGATTTCTCTCGGGCTCTTTGGCCAAAGCAGCGGTAGGTAATAAAAGCAGCCATTACCCCCCGCCCCGGTGGGTTTATTTGTGCGCAAGGAGATGGAAGGGTTTTTCACCTTCTTCCTTTTTTTGGCAGGGAGCACAGCTAAGAGAGGGGAGTTTCGTTTTTTTTTATTAGGAATTATGTCTGCGAAATACAAAAAAAATTGTATTTTTTCCATCTGCCGGTCAATGTTGGTTGGCGACCCCCCCCCCCCGGGGGGAGGGCCTTCTCTGTAGCTGCTCTGGCCCTATGGAATGATCTCCCCGTTGAGATCCGGACCCTTACTACCCTTCCGGCCTTCCGTAAAGCAACTGGCTGTTCCGGCAGGCCTGGGGCTGTTGATTTATCCAGCCCCATCATAAGTTATGAATGTGGTGGAATTTTTAATGTTGTTTTTTTATTTTTTTTCTGTATGTCTCCCTTTCCCTTTTTTTACCTGTAAGCCGCCCTGAGTCTCGAGAGTGGGCGGCATACAAACCAATTAAATGAATAAATAAAAAAGAAATCCAGTATTGAATACTACATATAATTACGGCGGCAAGGATCGCCTTGGCCCAGAAATGGAAAAACAAATTAATCCCAAGCGAAGATGAAATAATAAGAAAGGTTATGGGCTGTGCCGAAATGGACAAACTTAACTAAAGAAATCCAGGGAAAAGAAGAATCAGAATTCTACCAGAT
Source organism: Thamnophis sirtalis (assembly GCF_051295495.1). NCBI lineage: Eukaryota > Metazoa > Chordata > Lepidosauria > Squamata > Natricidae > Thamnophis > Thamnophis sirtalis. Next base: position 54,903,171 of record NW_028261393.1, on the reverse strand, counting down.
ATGGGATCAGTGGTATAGGTGGATGGAGGAAAGAAACAAGAATCAATGAAGGAATATAACAAAACTCAAAAAAAACAATAGTTGTGAGTAAAATAAGAGGGTTAAGAATGATGAAATCCAAATGAAATACAGTAATACAGGGGAAATAATATAAGGTGAGCGGTATCGATTGATGATAGCTATTAGAAAGAACAGGAAGCTCCTGTTCGTATTGTATTGTATAAATGTAGTGTACGTCTAATTTTTGTCTGTGTGTATTTTATATGTTTGTTAATAAAAATCTTTTTTTTAAAAAAAGAGAGAGAGGAGTTTCTCTGAGTAACGAGGAGGAGAATGGTTACAGGAGAAGACCCAAGCAAGGCAGACCTCCAAAATGGCCCGGCGCTAAGAAAGGCGGACTTCCTTATCATCCAACAAGGGAAAAATCCCTTCGTCAGATTAATGCTTCAACTGGCTGAAACTGCAGAAGTTAGTCAAAAGGGACTCCTTCCAAAGACGACAAGGAGCCACCCAAAATGCACAATTGGAAAAGACGCAACCTCATTCTCTCTCTCTGCTCTGCGAGGAAGGTTGAGCCACAGACAGACTTAATAAGTTATCTTTTGCATTAGTGCATCGGAGTAGACTTAAACCAGAGGCCCTTAAGACTGAAACCATTAATGCTATAAAGGCTTGTCCGATGAGCAGCTTCTTTAGCAAAACAAGAGAGGCTTTTACAACACACACAAACACCACACACACAGACGTCCAGTCTGCCCCACTGTTCAACCCAAAAACGATCTTGCAAAGCAATAACCGGAATACTAAAGCCGCATCCAACATGGCTTCCCTCTCTTGAGGTTCTTCGCCTGCCCATTTCTGACTGTGGGAACATTCAGAAAGGGAATCTGCCTCGTTTGACAGCATCCATTTTTATGATCCAGAGACTCTGTTCCTCGGAGGCCGGCCAACTGTGAAAAAAGACAGACCGAGAGCTGCGTTTCTGAGTTACAACTGCAGAGGTAGCTTCCCTAAGAAATATACGCCTAGCCACAGATTCCTTCCCCTGGGGAAAGTACGAGAATATTATCTCAGGTGAAGATGGGAGCCTCAAATGGACTCCCTATATTGCACAAATGAACCTTATTCCTACCCCATTTCCCCCCAAAATAAGACCTCCCCAGATGATAAGCCTAATTGGGCTTTTGAACACATGCCCAAAAATAAGCCCTCCCCCAAAATATTGCAACGCAGCAGCCATGAGATGACCACGTTGGCCGCCTCCTGAACCTCAAAAATAATAAGCCCTCCCCAAAAATGAGGACAAGCGCTTATTTCGGTGGTCAAAAGAAAATAAGACATGGTATGGAAGCTTAAGATGCCTTATAAAGTGACTGCCACATCACCAGAGCCTTCGCCCTAAAAGCTCATGATATAATCCACGATTTTTACTAGGTGTAAGTATTGACTTTATAGTGGTAGAGACTAACTTGATTCTGCACCTAATAACGGCAGCAAGACTGTTGGTGGCGCAATACTGGAAGAAGGAAGATTTGCCTACAACTCAAGAATGGACATTGAAAGTCACAAACTTAGCCGAGATGGCTAAAATATCGGCATATCTTAAAGATCACTCAAATGAGAGATATAAACGAGACTGGAAAAAATGGATTGACTATATACAGAATAAATACGGGACCAAGAAATTCCAGTTAGCCTATGCTTAAGATCAGAAATGATTTAAATTGTTTAAAGTTAGCTCAGCAAGAAGAAGCTAAGATCAATGTAGAGATGTTATTAATTTCTTTATTTCTTTTTTCTCAATAGATTTTAGACTGTGTTTGTTAAAAATCCATACCGTGTACGGGTTCTGGGAAGTCGGGGGTGGGGGGGAAGGAGGAGAGGGGTTGGGGGGGAGGGTGGAGGGAGGGAGGGGTATGCATTAGGCTAGACAAGAATTTGGTGGTAAACTAGAACTATTTTGACACACACAAAAATTGTGCTCCGATGTCTCACTGATTGAGGAATGATTAAATGTTTGTTTTAAAAGAAAATTAAACTTTTGAGATTCAAAAAAAATATATAAAATAATAATAATAATAAAAAAGATATAATCCACGATTTTATCATTCAGAATTATAAAGCCACGGAACCATGCGCCACGCACGGGCCACGCATTCATCCAAAATGCATCCCACCTATCCCAATTAAACACTGAACTCTCTTCAGTAAAGTTTTTTGGCTACATTAACATACACAAATCCAGCTTTTAACAAAACAAGCCAAGGAGTTTGAAACAGAGTGTTAAGCTGAAGTTACAAGCTGTACACAATTCTATAAACACCCTCCAACATTTTACAAAACAGTGGCTTCAAGAGGAAAAAAACCCCACCAAGTCTTTGAACCTCCTTCTGAAGACTGCAGAGAGAGAGATAGAGAGGGAGGGAGGGAAGGAGAGAGAGAGAGGTGGCCAGAAATGAGTGGAGCGACTTCCAGCAGGAAGACAATCAGCCACAAATCAGGTTTGCAGGCCCTGAAGTCTAAGATAAGGGAAGTCTTGAGCAAAAGAACCAGCCAGAGCGAAATTGCTTGCGGTTTTCAGAAAGGTGCATTTAGCTGCTGGTCTAATTTGGCCTGAGAGCTCTTTGAGAAGAGAAAAAAAAACACCGACTTCAAATCTGGTTCATGGAAGCGAATGTGAATCATCCCTCGCCTCCTGCACCCTGGAATTGTTGAGGCTGAAAGCATCCATTGTGTATGGAAGAGGCTTATTCAGCACCGTGGGGTTTTCCTTTGGGCAAATAAGGGCCTATCTTTGAGCTACCCACACGGGGCTTTCCTTTGGACAAACGGGCCATCTCTGAGATACCCATACCTACTCCTTCCAACATTCTTCCAGTGGCAGATAAAGATTCAACTCATCCAGATCAGGTCAACACCTTGCTCCGAAAAGTTGATCAAAAGTAGCGGGCTGTTTTTCAATCGCTTGCCTGAACAACCTGACTTAACACAGGGCGAAAGAGAGAGTTTCTCAGGATTTGTTTATTTGCCCTCCTTGGAAAAAAAAAATTATCTGGGTTGGAGAAAACATGAGTGTAACCAGGAAAAGGACGGAAAAAGAAGGGTGGAATGGGTCCCTGGCCAAGGGAAAGGACGGAGGGATTCTGGGCTCATGTCCAGAGAGGTGTAACACGCAAAAGATGGGAGGGAAAAGGGAAGCAGAAATGTAAGGAATTAAATAGGGGGTTTCGAGTGAAATGGAAGAAGGAAGAGTCAGATCTCAACCTCAGAAACTTTTAAGATGTGTGGACTTCAACTCTCAGAATGCCAGCAACTTAAGACTTATGGACTTCAACGACCAGAATTCCCCAGCCACCCAAGCTGGCTGGGGAATTCTGGGAGTTAAAAGTCCACATCTCTCAAAACACAATCTGAAATTCCCCCCCAACGGAAGTCCACATCTCTTAAAACTGGCTGCTCTGGAATCCTGGGAATTGAAGTCCACTGGTCTTAAAGCGCCCTAACTGAGGCATTCTGGGAATTGAAGTGCGTACATTTTAACGTCCCTGAGGTTGAGAAAGAACGAGTTGGAGGGTTGACACAGCCAAGGGAAGACGGATGGAAAGCGGGCAAGAGGGAAGCAGGGCCTTAAGAGACACGGGTCCGAGTTGGATGCAGGGATGGTGCCCTCCAGCTGGGCATCGCAGGGCTAAGACCTAGAGGGAAGCAGGGCCTTAAGAGACACGGGTCCGAGTTGGATGCAGGGATGGTGCCCTCCAGCTGGGCATCGCAGGGCTAAGACCTAGAGGGAAGCAGGGCCTTAAGAGACACGGGTCCGAGTTGGATGCAGGGATGGTGCCCTCCAGCTGGGCATCGCAGGGCTAAGACCTAGAGGGAAGCAGGGCCTTAAGAGACATGGGTCCGAGTTGGATGCAGGGACGGTGCCCTCCAGCTGGGCATCGCAGGGCTGAGACCTAGAGGTGGCCAAGGCTGCAAAGGGAAGGCAGCCGCCGCAGAGGCAGAAAGTGGATCAGGCCTGCCAACGCCATATTTCCGTTTCTCAGATTGCCACAGTGTGGGAGGGAAGGGGAGGGAATCTGGAATGCCAGACAACAGACCACCCCGTGGGAACCAAGGTCATCTCAACCAGAGACTGAGGGGAGTTGCCGAGGAGATGCCAGGACACCTATCTGGACTAGGAGACCTGTGACCCACACAAGGGGGGGAGCTCTCTTTTCTTTTTAACTATATTGAAACCGTGGGAAATATTCAGAGCTGGTTTTATTTCCATTCGTACAGATAGGATGTGCTCAATAAAACCTGAGAAAGCCAAAAAATCTCGGAGGGCTGGCTCCTTTCGTGGAGGGAGCTTTTGGGGGGGGGGGGGGGCTGCCAAGCTGGACCTCAAAGGAGAAACAGGGGGAGGGGGCAGGATATCAGTGCAAAAGCATTTCCCTCCCCCCCCTGCCCATTTCGAGAGAGGCCAAGAAGAGGCAGCCAAGGGCAGCCACAGGCTGAGACCCCCTTGCCAGAGATGGGAGTGGTGTCAGATGGGGGTGGTACAGATGCAGAGGGTCAGGTGGGTGTGCCAAAGATACAGGGGGGGGGATGCCAAAGATGGGGTAGTGGTGGTGGCAAAGATGGGGGTGATATGGGGTGTGTGTGCCAAAGAGGCGGGAGGGGGGGGGACATGGGAGGTGATGTGGGGGATGCCAAAGATTGTAGGGTCAGATGGAGGTTGCAAAGATGGAGTAGTGGTGAAGCTGGGGGTGATATGGGGGATGCCAAAGATGTGGGGTGGGGAACATGGGGGGGGGCGATATGGGGAGGTGCCAAAATTTGGGGGGTATCAGATGGAGGGTGCAAAGATGGGGGGTGTCAAATAGACGGGGCGGGGACATGGGAGATGATATGGGGGATGCCAAAGATTGTGGGGTCAGATGGGGGGACATGGGGGATTGCAAAGATGGAGTAGTGGTGAAGATGGGGGTGATATGGGGGATGTCAAAGATGTGGGGCGGGGAACATGGGAGGGGAGAGATATGTGGGGGGTGCCAAAATTTGGGGGGTATCAGATGGAGGGTGCAAAGATGGGGGGTGTCAAATAGACGGGGGGGGCATGGGAGGTGATATGGAGGATGCCAAAGATTGTGGGGTCAGATGGGGGGGGACATGGGGGATTCCAAAGATGGAGTAGTGGTGAAGATGGGGGTGATATGGGGGATGTCAAAGATGTGGGGCGGGGAACATGGGAGGGGGGAGATATGTGGGGGGTGCCAAAATTTGGGGAGTATCAGATGGAGGGTGAAAAGATGGGGGGCATAGGGGTGCCAAAGATGGGGGGGGAGACATGGGGGGCGATATGGGGGGGGTGCCAAAATTTGGGGAGTATCAGATGGAGGGTGAAAAGATGGGGGGGCATAGGGGTGCCAAAGATGTGGGGGGAGACATGGGGGGGCGATATGGGGGGGTGCCAAAATTTGGGGAGTATCAGAGGGAGGGTGAAAAGATGGGGGGCATAGGGGTGCCAAAGATGTGGGGGGAGACATGGGGGGGTGCCAAAATTTTGGGGGGTATCAGATGGAGGGTGCAAAGACGGGGGGCGCCCCCACCCTTTGGCCAGAGGGTCCCACGAGGGGAGGGGCTTGCATTGGGGAACCCAAAGCAAGAGAAAGGGGGGGGAAGAAAGGGGGCCGGGGGGGGGGATTCGGGGCCAGGAAAGCGGCTCGACTCGACGCCAATCCCACCCGAGGCTCCTGCAGGGCTGCGGTTCCGGATCCCGCCTTCCTCCTCCTCCTGCCTGCCGGGGCTGAGAGCCGGGGGAGCTGCGGGTTGGGGGCGCCCGCTTTCCTCTGCCCCCCCCGCCCTCCCCCCAGAGAAGCGCCGCCTGGACTTCCATGCTCAACCTCCCCCCCCCTGCTGCTCCCTCCGGGCGGACTCACGCCGAGGGGCTCCCGCCGTGCTGGGCGACGTCCTCGGAGGCGTCGTAGAAGAGCTCCTCGGTATCCGAGTCCGACGCCATGGCGGCGGCGGAGCCGTCGGGGCAGCAGCAGCAGCAGCAGCGGCGGAGCGGCGGAGCGGGCTGGGCCACGCGGAAGTCTCGCGAGAGCCCCCGGAGGAGGCGTGGCCGGAAGCAGCTGGGCAGGCGGAAGAAGGAAGCGCCCGCCCACTTCCGGTGGGCAGTAAGAGTCCGGAAAGCACCGCTTGCCGCTCTTGCCGGGCGGGAACTCGGTTGCCATCAGGCGGGTGGAGGGGAGGTGGGTTGGACACCCGATGTGAAGCTAAACAAACTTTAATGCATCTCAAGGGGATTAAAGAGCAAATTAAAGAATCTGAGCTCGAATCTTGGCGGGCAAGAGGCTTTTCCTGGCATGCCGGGCCTCTTATTTACGGGCTTGAGCAAGGGGGTTGGACTAGAGGACCTCCAAGGTCCCTTCCAGCTCTATTCACATGGAGTGATTTGAATTGAATTGTTGCAAAGTTCCGTCCTGCTGGCCACCTGGACCGCAGAAGCGTTTTCGGACAGCGCTGGCTGAACGGCCTTAAAAGGGAGATAAGCAGCGCCCCCTGGAGTCGGCCACGGCTAGCGGAGTCAAAATCCGCAGGGACTTCTTTTCCTTTTATCCTTTAACTTCCAATCCCGTGACTAGGCCGCGTTTGAATTCTCCCCTGATTAACTTTTCGTCTGATTTCCCGCGAATTTTCCTCGTCTGGTGGCACCTGACTTAACATTCTGCAATTGACTTCGAGGGCAACGGCGGGATTCGAACTCGCACTGATGATGATGATCCTCCCTCCCTCCCTCCCTTTTGCCAACTGCGCATGCTCTCCGCTGCGCCGGAGCTCGCCATCTTGGTGACGCAAGGGGGCGGGGACCTGGCGGAGGGGGCGGGGCTCCCATTTCGGCCTCGGGAGGACTTTTGAAAAGCTCCCGCAGCCGCCGCCGAGCAGAGGAGCGGCTGGCGGGCGCCCTTGCCTTCGGGTCACGGGACTCCCGGGGGGGGCCTCGGACACACACACCGGCCGACGGTGAGGGGCAGCCGAAGGAACCCCCGGGGCGAAGGGCGGTGTGGGGAAGGGGGGGGTGGCCCGTCGTGAGGTAAAAGGGAGGGGGGGTGGCGGTGGCTTTGTGCTCCCTCAGTGACCGCCTGGGGGCGGGATCGCTGGCGCGGAGGGAGGAGCGCGCACGCGCGCGCCTCGCCGATTGGCTGCCCGGGGGGCGCTGCGGCGACGCCATTGGTTGGCGCGCGAGCGTCGGGCGGGGTCAGGGTGATGTGGAGCCAGGGTGCCCGCGCGCCTCTTGCTTCGGCGCCGGGACTACAAAACCCAGCGCTCGCAGCCCAGGCGGGCTTGGCAAGTTTAGGGCATGTTGTCCCAACTGGCTTAAGGGCCCCAGGTAGGGATTCCCCAGGGACTGGGCTTCCTTGGGGAGGGGGAGGGTTGAATTGGGGTGGGGGGCCTGCCCCTACTTGGGGTCGTTATAACGGATACCTTATTGGGGGAGGGGGGTCTTCGCGAAGCCTGGGGGGCGGGCGAGGGGCACTGCCAAGGGGAGGAGGGACTCTGATTCCAGGGGACTCCGGGGACCATGTCGCTGGGCTGAGAGGCAGGAACAGAAAGTTTGCCCCCCTCTCGCCCCCTCCCCAAAATAGGCTGCAGTTTGAAGTGGGGTTTCTCGACTATAAGGAAGAGGAAGAGCTGAATATGGGGAGTGTCCTCAACCTACGACCCACAGCGGAGCCCAAAGAAGAGAGAAACGTGTGAAGCGAGTTCCGCCCCACTTTATGACTTTTCTCGTCCCGGTCATTAAGTGAATCACTACAAATTATTCAATTGGTCCCACGGTTGTTAAGTGAATCTGGCTTTCCCTCGTGGACTTTGCTTGTCCGAAGGTCGCAAAAGCGGATTGCGTGATCCTACCCCCCCCCCCGACACTGCAACCGTCATAAATGTGAGTCGATGCTCGAGCATCCGAATGTAAATCACGTGATCTTGGGGATGCCGAGTGTGAAAAATGGTCGGTCCCAAGTCATTTTTTTAGTGCGGTTGTAACTGTGAAGCGTCACTAAATGAACAGTTGTATGTCGAGGACCCCCTGTATTATGGGGGCAAAGCTTGCCTGCCATTCTTCCCCCTTCCAGCCGACCCCCAAATAGTTAAAATGCAGTTGAGAAATCCAGGGCGGAAGGTAGGTTATTCTCAAGCCTTTGTCCACGTTTTAAAACCTTCTGTTGACGTTGCAGCGAAGACAATGAATGTTAATAAACGGGATGGTAATTGTAAGCAAACCTCTCAGCCGCTCCGTGTGACTAAGACCAGTTGCAAAGTTTGTTTAATTTATTTCATCCTTTGGAGAAAGGGGAAAAAAGTGCTTTATTATTGTTAACGAATGTGACTGTTGCCGTGATTAATTGTCTTACTTTGTAATCCATGCTCTGCATTCCGGATTTGGGGTGAGAGGATTATGGCTCTAAGAATAATTTTCAAAAAGCCAGGCTGCGGCTAAATCGCACATTCGATGAGCGATTTCTTGGATTATCCAAAAGTCTTGTTTTGTTTGTAACTCTTAGTTGGCTTAACTCGTATCAGGCCATCTATTCTGGCTTGTTCAGTAAATTAAAACAAACTTAACTTTGGCTAATGTGTTAATGGAAAATAACTTATTTTATTAAACCAATAGAATGTGTGTATCTATATCTCCCTTAAGCCGAGCAAAACCAGAATTGTGCAGAGTATTTAAGGAACACTCGGAAAAGTATTAGAAATGGAGCTGGGGCCCTTTTGCCAAGTTCTGAAAAGTTGCTCAGCAACTTCGCTTTCTCTCTGCCCCCCTCCCTCCCCCCCTTCGAGGGTGGAGATAGAACTTTCCCATTCAGTCTGTACTGGGGAATTTAATTCCTTCCTGGTATTCATTGCTAGTTGGTTTAGCAACTGGGAGGTGACCACGCTGTCCGCCTCCTGATACCTCAAAAATAATAAGCCCTCCCCAAAAATATGGGAGGAGGGGGTGGAGAGCTGCAATTTGGATTTGCTTTCCGTGGTAAACTGCTCTGCTAAGCCAGGATCTACTTCCTTACAGAGTCGTCGTCCCCCCCCCACGCCTGCCTTATCACAGATGGCCACTACATGCAGTCCCAAATGAAGTAGTAAATAAAGCATGTAAATAAATACATAGGATAAGTAAGCATAAAAGCAGTTGCCAAAGACAGATAATGAAATGAACAAACACACACTGTATCGAAACAAAAGAAAGCTGTTTTGATAACTGATTATGAGCATCTTTCTGATTTTAGAGGCTGCCCCACAGAATATTGCCACAGGGTCTGTAATGTAGGAATCTTGCCAGGCAATAGAAATGCACAGGCTGACCTGGAAAATCTACTAGCAAGGGCGTGATATAAATGCTGCGTACATGGCTGTAACATTGGCAAATCCGAAGTGCGTACCTCTCCCCCTTCTCCAGGAGGGCACAATCCTTCTGAATGGTGGTGGTGGGGGGATTAAGTATCTCCCCCTCTAGCACTGGCTGGCTAACGGAAGGGCTACAACCTTGTCCAAGAGAAAGCTTTTCTATGACCCACATAAGCCAGTTATGTAAGGTCCTAGCAAGCACCACCGAAGCATAGGAATTGTCTAAAGGGAGCTTCTCCGTGGCCATCTTAGAGATAGTGGACAACCAGCCCCACAAGTGGGCTTTTAACATTTAACTGGAAAGAGTTAGCTTGTGGTTAATTACAGACGATGACTGTATTGTCTTATGATTGCTGAGTATATTTGGTAGATTCCATTGTGCAGTAATTTCTTAGAATCACTCTTCCTTCTCCTCTTCTCCCTGGCAGAAGACTTCTGCAATTAAAATACTTTTTTGTGAGAGGTAAATTGGCTTTTTCTGGTGGTATTGCACTGCCAGTTTCTGAGTGGGTGCAGGTGTTTGGGGCCCAGGAGGAAGACTCGAATAAAGGTCTTTTTTGGCATCCCAGCAATCTAGAGCTGATGCTTGCTGGCTTGTGGAACTTCCACTGCCAGAAATCAGAGTTTAAACATTCTGGCTGAAGTGCTTGCTTTTCTCCTAAATCATCACTATTTTTTTTTTGCTTCCCTTCTTTCACTTATTAGTGGAAATCTCTCCCTACCCCCCCCCCCCCAATCCATACAGATATTTGCTTTGAAGACACGAGGATAGGGATGGGTTTTTTTCAGCACAGCAAGTTCTGGGTACAAAGACTTAATATCACTTGAAGGCAGTTGGAGGGAATGTGATTTAAAGTGCTAGTGTGAAGTGATCCTAGAACGTAATATTGGGAAGGGAGCAGCTACTCCAACCTCTTCCCAGGGCAGCTGATAAGGTGGCAGAATCTGGATGAGTTTCCTGGTTGGGCAGTCAGTGCTGCGCTGGGCCACCGTAGTGCCCTTTTGGGTATCCAGCTGTAAGATCCTTGCACGGATAATTGTGCCTTGTGCGAGCAGGGAGAGATTCTGCGCATTGTGCAGCCAGCTCTGCACATCCTGGTGTTTTAGAGGTGACCCACTGGGAGCAAAGGTCGTCAGCGTGGCACTCGGAGGCTCCGAAGGTGGTGGCAGAGAATTCCTTGCCAAGTTTCGTCCTCTCTTGCTGGCATCCTTCACTGCTTGCTACATGCGGCTCCCGTGAGGTGCAGGAGACCATCTGTACTGTTCCTTTTAAAATGAGGGCTGGTAAATCAATTGGCGGTGTCCCCTTACAAGCGCTAAACAGCTAAAAACTGCTTGGAGGAATGAGTTACAGCCTGAAATGAGAGGCTAGCAGTTTCCTGTGGTTTTCAGCGGAGACTCACATCTCTTGCGCTGATATGGCAGGTGGCCGTTGTTTTTGGTGCGTTTATTGCCGCCGTTGTGTGGGGCAAGATTGGGAATGAGAAGACGAGGTGCCCGAAAGATGAAATGTGGGGCTTAAGCCCCGTTTTGTGAATCCACGAGTTCTTGCCTCTCTTTTCTTCCTGAATCCCCGCAAGGTCAAATAATCATTTCTCTTTTGAAAGCTGCCTGGCTGGAGAAACATAAGCCAGCCGATATACATAATGCATAGCTGCCGTGCAGTATTTTAGGATTGGGTGTCTGGATGTCTAGCCAGCTTTTTCAGTCCTTGTTTTGGAAGTATATGGCAGCCTTTTTTTTACTTAACTCCTTTATGGTAGAATCTATTCCTCGGAGGTCTTTCCTGCGAAATCTGTTGCCTTTTACGTTTTTTTTTAGTTGCGATAGATTTCTCTGGATATTTTCCTCCCTGCCCTGCACGCGGTACTTCCAGCACTAAAGGGGTGTCTTTAATTGGCACGCAGGCCGGCTTCTGTTGCTGTGAGGCAGCTCGGGAGCTGGGCCTGTAACAAAGCTCATAAACAGTCAGGGGAAAGGTAGGTAGCTTGAAATGTTTGTTTCGGGCCAAGGGGAGGATCTCCTCTCTAGCCAAATAACTAGTCAGTATTTGCGGGGGGGGGGGGTGTATTAGTGTTGTACCTGAGCATAGAAAATCTGGCTGTTGGTTGGCATTAAGCTGCGCATCTGGCACTGGTGAAACCTCGCTGCTCCAAAGCCTGTAATAATAATCTTCTCTCTTGGCCTGAAGCTAGCTAGACTCGGGTTAAATCCTCGATCCTTTACACACACGCTGTGCTCCTCTTTCTCTCTTCCCCTGGGGAATCTCCTCCTAGTAGAAAAGACGATCTTTTGTGCCTGGACTCAGTCCTAATCCCTGATTTTGCAGATGGTGTTTCTTGGGTTGCCTGATTAAGATGCTCGCAAGTTCGCTGCTGAAAAATCTAAATTACGCCAGCATGTTCTGATTAGGAGGAACAATTACAGCCAAACTATAAAGGACCCATTCCTGTCCTGATTGCGAGAAGAGCAGCCAAAGTGCCTTTTGTTGTGAGAAATTAATAAATCAGCCACACGTTTGCATTTTTTAAAATACTGCTGGGGGCGTGTGTGTCTTTTAGGCCATGGAGGCCTACTGATTCTTCAGAAAGCTGTTGAATGTTCTGTAATGTTCAGTAAATATGCATCATTCCTCTTCAGTTTTCTCACCCAGTATGTGGAGGGTAGAGTATTTGAAAGAGAGGCCATGTGTTCCGCAGGACAGAGGATATAACCGCTGTATTTGAAATGTGCTTCTCTTTCTGGCTTTCTGGGTCCTCCTTGGCCAATGCGTAAGGATTCTCCAGCATGGGTTCCTACTAAGAAAGAAACACGAACCATCTGGTTTAAGGTATTGACTAGATCCAGTTTTTCCAGAAAGATAGGTGGCCGAAGATGTAAAATTCTCTGGGTCTGGAGTTTGACTGAAGTGGAACAGCAGCTGAGAGGCTTGAGGTGGTGAACACCTCAACACCCCAAGGCTTTAGGTTGGACTGGCTGGCAGAAAAGATCTCTTGAAAGGAAGGGCTGTAAGGGGGAGAAACATCTCTGCTCCGTGGTCTTGTAAGTCTCACCAGCAAACTATCCCTTTACTTTTTGGGAACAATGGAAGCCCAGTGTTAGATTACTTTTGACCAACAAGGGGAGCCGACTTTCACAAAAAACTGGATCACCTAAGGCTGCCTTGGGGTCTTTTTCCCCCCTGTTATTTGTTTCTAGCGTCCCATTCTGTATGAATTAACTCTCTTAAAAGGCACACCGTCACTTGGGCAAATGGAGGGTGTCTTGGCAGATCCAATGGGATGGTGGAGGGTGACATGGTGTTCTTCAGAATGCCCGCGGCTAACTTGTTTCAGGAAGAAGTGCTTGCAAAAGAATTGAAATGGCTGGCTAGGGATTAAGTTATCAAGCTCAAACTGTCCAGACCTGTTTTCCTTTGCCTTCACACTTGACTGTGTAACAACTTGCTGTGCAAGGAAGAGTTTGTTTCAGTTTTAGGATTGACGCCGTTGGTGTCCTGACGAGTGGGGCTGTTTGGGGAGTTTCACCAAAGCCCTTCTCCACACCAGAGAATCCCACCGAGCTGGCTAGAGTGGCTCTCTGTGCACCCAAAATTGGTGGCACATTTATGAAACGGGCCACTCATCCCGTAGTTAATGGCTCAACTGATCCCTTAAAAGGGAAACCCAGATTAATTCTTTGAAAATACCCAAGGAATACCTGCAAGAAACCTTTCAATGATTGGCTTAGAAGAAGCTGTGCCCACACCTCAGCATGTTGAGTACCTGTTCTAGTTTAGTGTGATTTGGGACAACCAAGAGGGTTGTAGATGGGAAAAAACTGATTTTGAACTCTTTCTGTTTCTACCCATGGAGATATCATCTCTTGATCTTCTCTCCTCCTCTGCATCTTGGGGGGCTTTCCAGTCAATCTGGATTCCTAACGACTACACTGGCAAATCCATGGAGATTCGTTGGCAGCTTTTTGGGAAATGGCTTGCCGTTGCTGTCTTCTAGAGAACGATGACTGGTCCAAAGTCACCTTTCCATACTTAAGGCAGAATTACAACTCGTGCTCTCCTATCTTCCAGTTAGCTGGCTTCAGCCATAGTGCTAGACTGGCTGTCTTTTATTCCATCTCTTAATTGATGGTGTAGCAGGAGTAGCTTTGAAAAGATCATTGTAATAAAGCAGCTCCTTTGGTTCAGACTCCAGTGATGCTTGCATAGACTGCCACCCTTGGAATCCGGCATTCAGTTTTGGTCGCCACGGTGTAAAAAAGATGTGGAGACTCTAGAAAGAGTGCAGAGAAGAGCAACAAAGAGGATTAGGGGACTGGAGGCTAAAACATATGAAGAACGGTTCCAGGAACTGGGTATGTCTAGTTTAATGAAAAGAAGGACTAGGGGAGACAGGATAGCAGCCTTCCAATATCTCAGGAGCTGCCCCAAAGAAGAGGCAGTCAAACTATCCTCCAAGGCACCTGAGAGTAGAACAAGAAGCAATGGGTGGAAACTCATCAAGGAGAGAAGCCACTTAGAACTGAGGAGAAATTTCCTGACAGTGAGAACAATTAATCAGTGGAACAGAAGTTGCCTCCAGAAGTTGAGAATGCCCCAACACTGGAAGTCTTTAAGAAGATGTTGGATAGTCATTTGTTTGAAACAGTATAGGGTTTCCTGCCTAGGCAGGGGGTTGGACTAGAAGACCTCCAAGGTCCCTTCCAACTCTGCTATTGTATTCTATTCTATTCTTCTGGGTACAGATTGACTTGGACTTGGGGGAAAATGTAGAAGGAGATTCTATATCAATTTTTGCTCAAGGGACAAAAGCTCCACAGAAAGGGGTTGGGAAGGTGAACTCCTTCTTGGCCCATTTTTGGTCCAGAGCAGTCTGATTCCAAAGAGCTTGAACTACCTATAACCTCCCATTTGGTTGATGGCCATTAGATTCCTGCTGGCCCCCATCCGTGTAGTACCCCAGCCTCCCCCTAGAGATGCCTCCCCAATGTATTAAACGTGGATTCCTGTGCTGCTGGGGATGCCTACGAGTTGAGTTTGGGTGCTCCTGGAGGATGGCGGATTCAGAAAAGCCAAGAGGGGGCTCAAGGCGGTTTTCCAAAGAAAGCCATTAATGAGAGTTTCTATTTCTTGGTTTCCCCCCCCCCCCCCCTCCCTTCAACTTGCAGGTGCGCAGAGAGCCGGGAAGGCATTGTGTTGTGTCAAAGATGATGTGGAGAGACAGTCTGTGAGTAACCATTTGAGTATTACATAAAACGGTGACTGTGTGAAACTGAAGTGCTTGCCTTGATCCTTCTACCACTAAGAAATCGCATGCATGGATTTTATTTATTTACAAAATTTATGTGCTGCCTGCCTTCTCTCAACAGCTTCAAGCTAATGGCAGAGCCAGCCTGGATTTGATTATATAAAACAGCAGGCTTTAGTTCTGCCTGTCCCGTTCCAGGGTAGCCCATTTTAAGGTGAAGATGGGACCTTTTGACGTTAAGATTCGTTTTATATAACGCTACGCAGCAAACTGCTCAGCCCAGTTCAAAATACCCGGAACAATAGCAATGCATTTCATTCCATATCAGCATATTAGTAAGAAATTTTCAGTTACAAAACCTTCTGGCAGAGTTTTGGGGGTTGAACTCGAGCAGAAGGTCATCAGAAGATTTCAAAGTTTAGCATTGAAGGTATTCAGTTAAGTATTCCTCCAGGGTAATTTTCTCAGCACAAATGCACGCTCAGCACAGCAGTAGTGACCCCACGGCTTGCCTTGTGTATCTTTTGCTGCTTTTAATGACCCATAATATGGTTTTGTTATTTTTATTGCCTATTTTTACCATCCACAATCTCCTCCTTTGGTAACAGCTGTTCGGGGTGATTTTCGGTAACAAAGCTACCATTGGAATTTAGTAACATACACTGATAACGGTAAAAAGAAAAATCCCTTAAGTGCTGTCTGAGCTTGGTTGTTGGCTCACAGACATTTTATTACCCAACTAAGGAACATCATCATCCGTGTGAGGGTGTGTGGGGTTTGCCCCTTGTTTATATTCAGTCACTTGCCCCGCCAGTATATTTTTTCTCCTTAGTGGTTCCTTGATTAAGATATTGTTTTCTGTTTGATTGTTTGTCTGGTGCTAATCCCTGCTTATCTGGGTGTTGGCTGCTGGAGGGAATGTCTTCTGGTCTTCAAACAGGGAAGCGAACCCGACATTCACTAGCGCTCATGATTCCCCCAGCTTATGTAACAAAACATCTGCAAGCAAACAACTGCGCTTGGAAGGCAGCGAGGACTTCACAGTTCAACTCCGAGAGCTGCAGACATCGTCCCTTTTCTTTAGACTGTTGAGTGGAGCCAACAGTAGTTCTGAAGATGAAAGAAAAGCAGCAGCCAGATAAGGGAATTTTTGAGAATGGCTGCACTTAGAAAATCTAACTTTTATCGTTCCAGTACATCTTACACTTCACAAAATAAAACCACAGCCAGCCCGGAGGCAAATCCCATTGAACTCAGTGGGACTTCCTCTGAAGAGATGTGTGCCTCGGTTTGTTCAGTAAATAAACGGCTCCCTGCGACACAATCTCATCTTATGCTTGTTTCCCCCTCGCGGAATTGCTTTTCCTTCCTATCAGACGGATAGTTTGGGGGGATTGATTATGTCATTCCTAACTTTCGGCAATGAAAACGAGTGAAGTTTTCATCCAGCGAGCTTTGCCCCGTAAAGGTCTGTGGCTGATATCTTACATGGAAGAGCCTCCCCCCCCCCCCCATTTAAGAGGGCAGATCTCTCTCCTGTTTAGGCAATGAAATCACCCTATTTCAGCTCAGCCCTGGAAATGTTGTGGCAGACTAAATGCAAATTGCTCTGCAGCAGCTGGGTTTGTCAAGAGCAATTTGGAGATTAGAAGTTCCAGGGGGAGGAGAGGAGAGGAGGAGGAGGAAGAAGAGGAGAGGGCAGCCTCGTTCTTCCTTCCTTTGTTCTTCTCAAAAGCTTCTCCATAGTCGGAAGCGTCCCCTTACTTTGCACTCATGGCTGGTGAAGTTGCCCTGGAAGGGCATTCGTGGCAGAACTCGAAGGACATAGTTTTATAAGTAAGCAGCAGCACAAAAAGCAGGAGCAAAGGAAGGGCAGAAGCCTCCTGTCCAACTGCTGCTATCTTGTCTTCGCCGTCTTCCAACAATTGAATGTGGGCTTCCTCCAGTGTTAACCTCTGCTGAACTCCTTAAATTTTTAATTCTATTCGCCAAGGGCCGGGCTATGTTATTACAGATCTCTTTCCCCCCCTTTGCTGTGTGTATTTGAAGGCTTTTTTTATTTATTTAAAAAGAACAGGACAGTTTGCAAACCCAACGGCTGTACCTTGGTGCCATTTTGCCTGAGGCTTCAAATCCCAAAATGCGTTGTTTGTTTTGCCCCTGCTGGGCAAGAGCCCTTTGCAAAATGCATATATTTATCCTGGATGCTTCTTAGGGCCAGAAGAACTGTGTGTGGCTTTATGATGGGAGAAGAGGGTTCCCGCGACCAGTTGACACGTCCGTGTAATGTGCATCCATTTGCTTGCTGATCATTTTCTTCCCGGCCTGGAGGTCAGCCTTGGATGGAGGAGTCATGACAGAATAGTGAATTAAGGTTCCCTCCCTCCCCAATTAAGAAAGAAAGAAAGAAAGAAAGAAAGTTTATATATATATATATATATATATCAAAACAAGGGCAAAATGTGTATATGTATATGTGTGTGTGTGTGTATATATATATATATATATAATATATATATATATATATATATATATATATATATATATATATATATATACACACACACATATACATATACACATTTTGCCCTTGTTTTGATTATATATATATATATATATATATATATATATATATATATATATATATATATATATATATATATATATATATATATATATATATATATATATATATATATATATATATATATATATATATATATATACACACACACACACACATATACATATACACATTTTGCCCTTGTTTTGATGAAAGAAATGTCTTCTGGGTTCAGCTCCAAGTGGGGAAAAAGACACTGGAGACATGGAGGCTGCTGGGAAAGATGGTTTTATTGGTGGACAGGACCACATGGCTTGAGCCCTGAACAGAAAAGGTGATCACATGCTTCAATGTTGGTGGAGAAGAAGAGAAGGGCTGAGGGAGGGGCTTGCTAGGCTTTTTATAACCTGTTCAGTCCCACCTCTCTGTTTCCTGTTCCTGTGTAAGAAATGTATTCTGATTGGTGGTCAGACTCCCATGGGGCCATGCAGGGGCTACTCTCTGGGCTGTGTTTTGAATCCAGATTTGGTTGAGTTCTCAGATGCCATGTGGTCAGTTGAGTAAAGGGCCAATATTATCATGCTTTAATCCCATCCCCCCTGGGGCTGCAGTGGAGAAGTCTTTATTATGTAAAAGGGACTAGCTTGGCCTTCTTAATAGCCCATTGACAAAGTGGGGATGGGCAGGAAGCTACAGGCAACCATTCTGTCTTTTAAAACATGTTTCTTTCTTTTTCACATCCAGAGAAATATTCTGCCTTTTCAATATTTCCTAGGATATTTCATTTTTTCTGGGAGAGTGCTGGATGATAACTTCCCACAGTTCAGAGCTATATTTTCTGCTCTCTGCCTCTGCCATTTGGGGACGTGGTCTCTGCTAACCGAAAAGAGGCCACCGTTCCTGGCGCTTCTCCTGCAGTTTGTCCTGGCCAGCGAAGGCCTTTCCTTATAACTGTGTCGTCTTTTGGAACGAGAAGGGGAGATGGAGAGCCAGTGACACCCTCGTCCTCCCTCCCTCTTTGAAATTCAGATCCACTCGCTAATCAGATTAGCGGCCAGCTATGCAAAGCAGCTTCAGTTCTGCAGGGGCTGCCTGCAAATTGCCTCCGGTGGGGGAAAAAAAAATTGGGGTTCTTGGGTTTGGTGCAGAGCGCCTAGCCAAAGGGATGCGTCCCTTGCCAGGATAGAAGCCATCCTAAAGAATAGAGGTGATGCTGGGGGACCGGGGGGGGGGGGGCTCTGTTTGCAACCATCCCAGGGGAAATGGAAACCTAAGCAATAGCAATAGCAGTTCGACTTATATACCGCTTCATAGGGCTTTCAGCCCTCTCTAAGCGGTTTACAGAGTCAGCATATCGCCCCCAACAACAATCCGGGTCCTCATTTCACCCACCTCGGAAGGATGGAAGGCTGAGTCAACCTTGAGCCGGTGAGATTTGAACAGCCGAACTGCAGAACTGCAGCCAGCTGAAGTAGCCTGCAGTGCTGCATTTAACCACTGTGCCACCTTGGCTCTGCTTTAAGCAATGCTCCTTAAGCTGCTTTGTCACGTGGATGTTCAATCCTGCCCAGAAAACCCTCTTCAGGGAGGACAGTTTTTCTGCTAAGTGGCTCAACTCCCCCCCCCTCCCTCCCCCAAGGGATATCTGTTTTTGGAAAATCCGTCCATGTGCCCGGCTCCCATAATGCAGAGTGAACCTTCGCCCTTTGCCCTTTTTAGTGGCCGGAGCCCAGGTGGAGGAGGAGGAGGAGCTGAGAGGGAGACACCCTCATGGCTTCCCAGCCTCCTCGTGAATAGGGCATCTTCTGCCCTGCCCCTCCGTGTCCAGAGACAAAGGCCTCATTTTTCCATCCCAGAAGAGAGGAGCTGACTGGCCCCCTGGGCTGAATTGTTATCCTCTTCCAATCAGCTCCGCTCGCTCGTGTGACCGGTTACGATGCGGTGGTGCTATGGGGTACCAGGCTGCCTTTTTCTCTTTATAAAGAGGGGGGGGGGAGCTTTAAAGTCTTCCTTTGATTAAGAGGGGCGTCGTAACATTGACAGCATGGATCATTCTGTTCTCAGAAGGGAGAGGCCCCCAGTGCTTCATGACAGGTATGTGTCGCCCGTCCCGTCCCCCTGCGCCCCACCAGGATGGCTTCTCCAGCTTTCCTGCCCCTGTTGCAGGCCCAATTGACCTCCCTCCCAGAACAAATCAGTCGAGTTATTTCCCCTTTAGCTAGAATAAGTGCGGCAGAAGAGTTTGGCCGCTAGCTGATCAGGCTGTTGGAACTCTGTACCTGAAATCTGGAGGTTTAGGTCTGATGTGACCTTAATACAACTGGACTAAATAGAAATCGGTCTGTGGGTTTGGTTGATCTTCAAGGCGACGCGATTCCAGAAAGGCTGGCATTTGCCTGCCACCCTCCAGGAGAGGGAGAGACCCATAAGACACCGTCGGCAGAAATCTAGGATGGCGTTTTGTATGCCAGCCACCGCCGAGCCAGTCCCTGGCATGTTTGATCCCTAATCTGCTGTGATTTCCTTGCCAAAGCAATTATAGTTGGTGTGATGTTTGTTAAAGCCTTGAAAGGGGAGGTGAAATGCGGTGAGCCGACGGACGAGGGGCTCCCAAGTGTGAGAACCAAGGCACATGCTGGTGGTTTATATAGGTCAGCGGAGGCCGAAGGCTGTCCGTCTATCCCTTTTGGCCTTTTTCCGCCTGTGTTGCCATAGTACTTAATATCAGTAATTTTGGCAGCCTTGTTGGGAAAGGTTCCACTCTCTCTCTCCCCCTTGATTGCAGTTTGATTGTCTTTGTTGAAAATACAGCTCTTATTTGCCAATTATTTCAACTTAGAATGTCACTGGAATTGCAGCTGCCTCCCGATTATAAAATGGTTAAAGTCCTCTAAATGGCCTCATTTGTTCTAATCATAGCCTGCAGAGGCCCACGTGGCTTCTTAACTCCCTGCTCCGTGCTTTGGCCTCTGCCTGCCTCAAAAACCGGAGCCTCCAATCATGGGGCCATAAAGTTGCTTCCGGGTGTAAAAAACGCAAGGATTTAAAAAGAGGTTTTCCTAACAAAGAAGCATGAAGTCAGAACCGGAGTCATGCAATTAAGCTGATCCGGCTGCACCTTTGAAAACTGTCTTCTCCCCAGAGCTGAAATCTGTCCATTATTTGCACCGATCGGAGCTTGCGCCCATGGGAGCTTCCTGCATTGGCGACAGAGGCAGTCCCACCACGAAAGCCAGAGAGATTGTCCATTCCTCACATCTCTGGACACGATGCTGGTTGAACTTTCTAACATTATGGTGGTGGTGGTGGCCATAAAATCAGCCATGGGACAATGCGTGAATTAGTTTCTGGGGTCACGTTTCAAAGCCTCGTCCGTATAAACGTCCTTCAAACCCTATGTTTTACCATGAACCCCTCTTTAATCCAGTGCTTCTCAACTCAGCTACTTTAAGATGAGTGGACTTCAACTCCCAGAATTCCCCAGCCAGCCATGTCTTGGGCCTTCTTCCTTCTTTGAGTTCAAAGTAAGACAGTTGTAGCTTCCTTGTGGTTATCTGTGCAGCTAATCAGGTTAAGGTGTTCCCAGTTAAGGTTTAATAAGAAATAGGGATTTACTTCTACTACCATCTAGATTTGCAGCACTTTTTGCCTCTATGCGTAGCTTAAGGTAAAGATTCCCCTCCCACATACGTGCCAATCGTTCCTGACTCTAGGGGGCGGTGCTCATCTCTGTTTCAAAACCGAAGAGCCAGCACTGTTCGAAGATGTCTCTGTGGTCATGTGGCTGGCATGACTAAATGCCGAAGACGCATGGAACACTGTTACCTTCCCACCAAAGGTGGTCCCTATTTTTCTACTTGCATTTTTTTTACCTGCTTTGCAACTGCTAGGTTGGTAGAAGCTGGGACAAGTAACGGGAGCTCACTCCATTACGCGGCGCTAAGGATTCGAACCGGCAAATTGCTGACCTTTCTAATCAACAAGCTCAGCATCTTAGCCACTGAACCACCGCGTTCCATCCATATATCCTCCTTTAATTTCCTCCCTCCCATTGAAGTATCTTGTCCTGGAAAGAAGGGGGTGGGGGCATGTGCCCTAGCCAGCTTTTAGGGTTGTGGATGAACTTGAGTTTTGAGTCTTTAAATTAACCAAGATGAATTTGCGAAGGTTGGCCACTGGATCAGGTAGAAGCTGTATGGGTCCAGTGCTTCTTGGCAGGTTGTTATGCTAGGCTGCCAATGTTTCTTGACCTTGGATGTTTAAGATGGATAGTCTACAACACCCAGAAACCCCCCCCCCCAGTTACCCATGCTGGGTGGGAAATTGCAGGGGTCGAAGTCCATCTCTAGAATAAATTTGCCAAGGTTGAGAAGCACAGCATTAGGCCCGGGATAATTGAGTGTGAATTGGCCAAGAGGACACGATACTTAACCGTGGTCTTGTGTTTGAATTGAACCCTCAAGCCCAGAAGTTAATTTCAAATTCTCCCTGTCGAAAATAACATTTCCAGACGAGTTCCTAATCTTCTGCGTAGCAAGGGAAAACATTGGAAGCTTTCCTTTTGTTTGTTTGGAAAACCCAACAGCTTTTAAGACCCCGAAGGATTACAAGGCAACAGATGAAAAGCAAGGAACAGATCCGTGCGAAACAGAACAAAACACAGGCTGGCTGGGAAAGAGAGTTTATCCCTCTGCACCGTTAGGAATGCAAATATTAAGAAGGTTAGAGCTGTTATCCCCGGAAAGATGGGGAAAAGGCAGAGGAAAGAAGGGAAGGGACCAGGCTCTTTTGCAGCTCTAATTCCAGCCACTTTGCATCTGGGCTTTTTTCTTTGTTCCAGGGAAGATTTGGAGACCCTCTTAAGGGCGCTGTGGCGAGGGCCTTGCTCTCTGTTGCTCTGTTGATTTCATAAAAGTATTTATATCCCATCACTTCACTGCAGGCCGGCCGGGCACCCTCCTTAGAAATGTTGGAGCAGCAAATGTTTAAACAGCCAAAATTAAATCTGAGGTGCGGTGAATCGATTGAATCCGAGCCAGTTTGCTGCAAGCTGAACCACAAGGTAACACACACACACACATGCACGCACCCACACGCACACGCTCTTTGGGGAGAAGATTGGTCCTCCTTGCCTAGATTTTTAATTGAAAGTTCTCTGGCTGGGTTGATAACTTTTGTTAAACCGGAGTTTGCGTTGCCCTGTTTTGTTCAACCAGCCCCAACTAGTTCACAATATGTGTTCTTCTTTCCCCCCTGGCTCTGAAAGGCGGGTGCGTGTGAATGTAACTGCCCTGGAGGCTTCCAGATGTCATTTTCCCTCTCTCTTTTCTTATTTATTTATCAAGTTTGGGTACCACCCATCTCGCTCAGAGAGAGAGAGAGAGAGGGAGAGGCTGCTTCCTGGCGGTTGGCTGCCATCTGCCCTGTGGTTGGGTTATTTTTAAGTTGTCGACGTTTTTATCGACCAAAGTTTAAGAAGCGGTATTAAACTACTTTGGGAGGAATTGCTGTTCTCTCGTGGAAAAGGGGGGCTCCCGGCAAACTTGAAACTTTCTAGGAAGGCTTCGTGGAACGGATGGGTTTTAGCTCATTGGCGGCTGGCTCGTTTCGGCGTAAAGATTTTAAAGGCAAGGTGTGAACTCTTTAGAACAGTGTTTTTCAACCTTTTTTGTGCAAAGGCACACTTTTTTCATGAAAAAAATCACGAGGCACACCACCATTAGAAAATGTTAAAAAAATTTAACTCTGTGCCTATATTGACTATATATAAAGTGTTTTTCCCACGGCACACCTTACACTATGTCACGGCACACTAGTGTGCCGCGGCACAGTGGTTGAAAAACACTGCTTTAGAACACTTCTGACGCACAGTTTTTACTAGTGCCGAACAATTGACGCTTAAGTGTTATGTTGATAAAAGAGTACGTTGAGTTGTTTTCATAATAATAAAAAAGGACACTCTGAGCTTAGTTACAAAGTTAGTTCCTCTGCGTCTGCCGCTATTTGATTGTTTATAAACATTAAAAAAAAAAAACATCGCAGACGAATATTTCATTTTTGACTCTCCCCTTCTCGGTTTTTCACTGCTTTGCATCATCTGTTGCGGTAATTTACTTCCGGCTGATTTGATCACTGCATTAGCATTTAATATAAGGAAACACCAGTCTGTCGAAATAAAGTTTACGGTTAGCAGCTTGGCAAAGTTCCCTGCCACTGAGTGAAACATTGAAAGTACCCGCTGCTCTCTTCCACGGGGGGTCCCAGGAAAAGAGGCTCTGATAATTGGGACGAGAAGGAGGGCGAAGCGTTCCTGATGAAAGAGCTTAATCCACTTTAGGCCCGTCTTGTTTTTCTCCCCCTGGCCCGGCTGCTGCCAGCCTGGGAAAAGGCTGAAACTTCCGTTTTCAGTTCCTCCTGTTAATCTCTTCACATCATCGCCAGAAGGTGGCATGGCTGATTCTGAACAAGCATTACCTCACTTTTCAGTCTTTCAAAAACTTCCTTGTGTAATAAATGTCCCCCCCGCCCCCCCCGCCCCCGCTCCTCCCCGTGGGTTACAGGGAGCCTGGCAGACATGCAAAAATCAGCCAGGTTGTTGCGTTTTGATTCAAGTTGTTTTGTTATTAATTGGTGCTCAGCCTGTCATCTTCAACGGAAATACAGCCACAGGGAGGAGGGGGGAAGTAAGTGGTGAGATACCCCAAGGTTCTGTTTTGGGCCCACTACTCTTCATAAACGATCTAGACCAGAGGTCCCCAAACTTGGCAACTTTAAGACTTGTGGACTTCCAACTTGGTCTGTTTAGAGAAAAGTTCCTGTGTTTCCCCTATACTGGATATTTGGGAAGTTTTTTTTCAAGGTTAAATCCGATGCTGTATACCAAGGCTCTCCAAACCTGGCAACTTTGAAGACTCGTGGACTTCAACTCCCAGAATTCCTCAGCCAGCTGGCTGAGGAATTCTGGGAGTTGAAGTCCACGAGTCTTCAAAGTTGCCAAGTTGGGAGACTTCTGCTATAAGCCCAAGGCAAGCAGCCCTCCGCTTACAAGTCATGTTAGAACCTGCTCGTTGTCATTCTAAGTCTGTGATGGAGGAACCATGGTACAAGTGGCACACGGAGCCATATTGGTGGGCACACAAGCTCAGCTCCGACACACATGCACTGAATTGGGAGTTGAAGTCCAAAAGTCTTAAAGTTGCCAAGTTTGGGGACCTCTGATCTAGACAAAGGAATAGGAGGGGGAACCTGTCAAATTTTCAGATGACACTAAGCTGGCAGGAATAGCCAACACCCCAGAAGACAGGCTCAAGATCCAGGGGGTTCGTGACAGACTTGAACACGGGGCCCTATCAAACAAAATGAAATTCGAGGTAGAGAAAAGTAATGTTTTATTTAGGCAAGGAAAACCAATTGTGTAGGTACCGGCTAGGTGAAACCTGGCTTAATGCCAGTAATTGTGAGAGAGATCTTTGGAGTCCTAGTGGACAATCACTTAAATATGAGCCAACGGTGTTTGGCTGCAGTCAAAAACGCAAACACAAAATCCTAGGCTGCATTATAGACTCAAGATCATGTGAGGTTCTAATACCACTTTACAAAGCCTTTGGAATACTGCATCCAGTTCTGGTCAACACAATATAAAAAAGATGTTGAGTCGTTGGGAAAAGTGCCGAGGAGAGCAACAAGAAAATGAAGGGGCTGGAGGATAAAATGTATGAAGAAAAGTTCCAGGAATTGGGTATGTCTAATCTAACGAAAAGAAGGACTAGAGGAGATAGGATAGCAGTGTTCCAATATTTGGAACACTGAGAGCCGAGGTGGCGCAGTGGTTAAATGCAGCACTGCAGGCTACTTCAGCTGACTGCAGTTCTGCAGTTCGGCTGTTCAAATCTCACCGGCTCAGGGTTGACTCAGCCTTCCATCCTTCCGAGGTGGGTAAAATGAGGACCCGGATTGTTGTTGGGGGCAATATGCTGACTCTGTAAACCACTTAGAGGGGGCTGAAAGCCCTATGAAGCGGTATATAAGTCTAACTGCTATTGCTATTGCTATTGAGGGGCGATTTTTCTAAGCCCCCAAAGGCCAGACAACAAACAATGGATGGAAACTGATCAAGGAGAGAAGCCACCTAGAACCAGGTAGAAATTTCCTAGTGGTTAGATCAATCTACCAAGGGAAGTGTTTGCCTCCAGAAGTTGTGGGTGCCCCATCCCTGGAGGCTTTCAGGGCAACCGTTTATTTGAAATGAAAGGCACCCCTTTCCTTTGGAGTTCTGGGGTTCCTAACAGCAAATGATGGCTGTAGGAAAGTGTTGACTGGTGATGGACTCTCAGATTGTTGTCAACGCTTAGCAACCTCCGAGAGCAGCGGTCTCCAACCTTGGCAACTTGAAGTCTTGTGGACTTCCAACACCCAGAATTCCTTAGCAGGCAGAGATCAGCTGGCTGAGGAACTCTAAGGGGGGTGTTGAAGTCCACAAGTCTTCAAGTTGCCACGGTTGGAGACCCCTGTCCTAGAGTGGTTCTCTTTGGTGTGATCTGTCCTTGAGCTGGTCCTTCAGGCCCCCCAAGGGTGCACCCATCACCCCCTTGCCTGAGCCCCTCCCCCTTGCTGCTGGCCGTCCCCTTCCTCTCCTGCACTCAGTTCTGTGTGTGTGACAGGAGCAAGATGTGGTGCCATGGAGGAAATGCAACGCGCCACCTGTTCCAATCGCTTCCCACAGCAAGATGAGGCAGCAGCTGTCTGAGCTGAGGCATGTCGTCTTCTCCTTTCTGTTTAGAGCTGTAGAATGGAGAGGTAAGGGGAGGCTGTCTAGACTGTCCTCCTCCAGAAGGCAGGATCCAGCGGTGTTTCCTTCACCCGTACTCTGTGAATTTTCTGGAGTAGAACCGTAATCTGCTTGCCTTGGATCTTTCTTTTTAAGAACTTCCAGGGATTCTTGCTCTTGAAACAAAAAAAAGTCCAAAATATTTTGAGAAATGATTTGAGATAGCTGGGACAAAAACATCCTTCGCTTACCACATTTGGCTGATTGTCTGGCAAAATCATTCGAATGGCTCAGAGGACAGAGCCAGACCTCCTATCAAATCATCACCCATAGTCCAAACCCAAGAAATTGGCTTCAGCATCCCGATGCCTCTTAAGATCTCGGTCCTCCCCAGTTGAACGTTCAGTCCTGTGCGCTCCTGTCTTCCCGAACAACACAGCTGAGAAACGGGTTGTTCCAGAAACCCTCGATCAACGCGCCTCCTTGATTTTCTTCTAGAACTGGGGACTGGTTGCCTTCCACCCTTGGTGGTTGTCCACAAGGGCAGCTCATCTTTGCTTCCGTAAATCGCTTTCCTTCAAACCTTCGGTTCAAGCCACTTTGCTGCCCGGATTTATTCAGCAGCGGCTTTCGAAAGTCAACGTTCGTTTCGAGCAGTAAGATCCACGATGGATCAGGCGGAAGGATTTGGCAGCTGTTTGAGTCTTTGCTCGTGAAAAGAAAAGATACCTTTGACATCAAGCTTGGTTCCTGGTGGGCTACCTGGACTTATCCCAAGCCAGTTGCAGGTTGCCTCCTTCCGCTCGGGAGCTTCCGAGGCCAGGAGAAACTCAACCGTGAGGTTGAGGCGTCCAAGGATTCGGAGCTGACAAAGGAGAAGCGTCTCTGTCTGCTTGGTTGGGCAATGCTTTGCCATTGAAGGCCCAGATTGTTGGGGGCTGCCGGGCACTAAGTCTAAAGGCTATTGCTGTTATCTGGGCTTCTCCAGCCTTTTTTAACAGCAGAGAGTTGGCTGGGAGTTTTAACTGGCCTATGTTGGCTCCGACCTTGAGGGAGGCTTGAGTGCTGCTCCTGTCACACTCCCTTCCTTCTCCCTGCAGGCCGACCCTGCCTAGAACTAGCCTGTTCCTTTTGCCCCTAAGGAGGCAGCCCGAGGTCTGCCATGAGTGGCAGTGCATTCAGCTTGAACAGCGGCTGACCCCCATTGTCCTTCAGCCTCGGTGGTGCCCTGGGAGCAGAGGCACCCATTGACTGCTAATGACGCCCGTTGGCTTTGATGGTTCTGGGGCTAGAGCAGGAGATAGGGGCCTGTTGCCGAGCCCAGGCTCCTCCCCCCCCCCAGATCTGATGGGGTTCCTGGAAGGCGGCAGCCTCCCTCCTTTGTCAGCAGCCCGGCTCCGTCAAAGGAGGCCTGGCTCCGCCAGAGGTCCAGCCCTCTGCAAAGGCTCTTTCCCCGGGGGCTCTCGGGCAGGCTGCGCTTGGCTCACAGTCCTGCCCCAGATTCCTCCTCCTCCTCCTCCTCCTCCTCCTCCTCCTCCTCCTCCTCCTCCTCCTCCTCCTCCTCTTCTTCTCCTCCCCTCCTCCTCCTTCTTCTCCTTCTCCACCTCCTTCACCTCCTCCTCTTCTTCTCCTCCTCCTCTCCTTCTCCTCCTCTTCTTCTTCTCCTTCTCCACCTCCTCCTCTTCTCCTTCTCCTCTTCTTCTTCTCCTTCTCCTTCTCCACCTCCTCCTCTTCTCCTCCTCCTCTTCTTCTCCTTCTCCACCTCCTTCACCTCCTCCTCTTCTCCTCCTCCTCCTCCTCCTCCACCTCCTCCACCACCACCACGTTTAAAGGCTGGCAACAAGTGAGTTTGGGGCTGTCCATATTGGGTGCATCTGCTCTCGTTTTCCTACCCCTCCCCCCACAAGCCATTGACCCTGGAATATATGGCTAGGACTGGGTCCACACACCTGCAGCATCAAGCCATTGTCCTCCCACCCTCGGTAGCCAGGAGAGAGCTTCTTGGGCCTCTGCGCTCCCCGAGTTAGGGTGGTTTCAGTTGTGCGATTAATCTCCCACCCACCCACCCTGCCTCAGTCTGGAGGGACTTTAGGCAAGGGTTAGGTGAATGGCTGGGCCTTTTGGGGTTCAGGGCTGGGAGATCCCCCTATTCTGCGGCTGTGGAGTTTTCAGCACTGCTGGGAACCTGAACGTTTCGAAGCTGCTGTTTCTCCTGGTGCTCCTCCTGGCCCGGATTACAAACGAAGGAAGGACTGTCAAAATCCAGTACAAATTGTTTGTTTTGCCTTCAAAGAGACGGTCATTCGGGCCCCCAGAGCCACAGGGAAAGTGGGAGGGGGAGTGTTCAAGTCCCTGGAAACCCTCTGACGGCACCCCTCCCTCCCTATCCAGCAGGAGTAGCTTTGTTCTGCCACATGGCAGCTGTGCCTTGGTGCTCCTTCGCACTGATCGAGGCCTCTCCCGGCTCGGGATGAAACTGCCGGGATAACATTTCCCCAAAGCCTTGCCTTCCTTAAGTTGGGCCACCGTGGGCTGCTGCTTCAGGGGGCGCCCCCCGCCTGCCCCTCGGGACACCCCCAGAGAGGCCATGTGTCACCTGCAAACCGGCTGCTTCTTCGTCGAGACTTTGGGCAGTTTATTGAGCTGGGGAGGGTGGGTGACGGGGGGTGTCTCTGCTCTGTCTGAGTGTTGATTGCCTCCCTTGTGCGAGGACAGATCTTAGCGGCACTTTTGCTCTCCAATTCCCAGCTGCAAACCGAAGGCGAAGAAGGACGGCATCCGTGTTTGGCAGAAGGTGTTGTAAAATGCATGAGGCTTTTTTCCTCGCCACGTCTTGGAAGCCTCCGATCCCGAAGCAGGCAGGAATCCGCCGGAATCTGTCCTCCCGTCTTCCTTTCGGGGTCGCCTGACTATGGATTAGCAAAGACGGGACCCGTCCTTCCCTCCTCGCTCTCCTTTCCCCCCAAATCTTGGTTTTTTGTTGTTTTGGTGGCTGTTGCTTCCGAGTAGCCTTTTCCTCTCCCCCCACCCACCTCCCCACAACCTCCCATAATGGCCTTCTCGCCTTGTTCGATTTGCACGGAAGGAAAAGAGGCGGTGGATGCTGCGTTTGGTCGCTGATCTCTTCCCTCCTTCCCCTCTTGGCCTAAGGCTATGCTGAGATTTCTCGCTCGCTTGTACTGTTGCAGAAGCTCCGGCGACGAATATTCCGAGGATGACAAATGTATTCTGAGCCGGTACGTTTCCCTTTGTTTTCCTTTATGACATCCATCTCCTTCGCCTCCCCTCCCGCACACCCCATTCCTCTTGTCATTTCGGGGAGTTTTTTTCCCTTTTCCTGCTACTATTGGCCAGAAATCAGGTTAATAGGTACTGAATGTAGCTGGGTGCTGCAGTGTGACTGGGGAAGGTGGAACAATAGTAGTGCCAGCTCGGTCTCGGGGTGGGGGGGAAGACCGAGGCGGTCTTTTTATAGACCAAAGCTGCATTGTGGTGCCTGGCGGTGTGCGGCCGCTCCCCCTTTCCTCCCTCGCCCTCTCGCGCTTCTTCTTTTTTTTTTTTCTAATGTACACTGCAGTCAGCCCTTCTCTAATGAGGCGGTGGCACCGTCAGCGGCCAGCCCAAGCCCTACCAGTGCCCGCCCGCCCGCTTTAGGGGACGGTGGGGGTCGGAGGAGAAGCCCGGCAGCCCCCCCTTGGCAGCTTGGAAACGCCGGGTTCACATCCTTGGCAAGCTGGCTTGGCTGGTTCCCAGCCGGAGCCGCCGCCGCCGCCACCACCATCCTGCCCAGGAGAGTGCGTGCGTCTGGAATGGGAGCCCGAGCCGGCCGTCTGTTATGGAAACGCTGTTTGCTGTTATTGTAGTATCGCGGTGACCAACATGCCATTGAAATGGAAAACGAGCTCGCCTGCTAGCTGGAAGTTCCCCGTGGCCGTGCTTAAAACCTCCCGGTCATCGCCGCTTTCTCCAGCGTACATGTAAGTCAGAGGACGGGAGGGCATCTTGAGGTGGGCATGCCTTTGCAAGATCATATTCCCCCCCACTCCCCACCCCGGCAGGGTTTGGCTCTGTGCAGTTTTAACACCCCTCTTCCCTTTTTATCTGTGGTGCCGTATTATATTCTCTGATTGTGACATTGGTCTAAGAATTTCCATTGTCCACATCCCATTCTCTCCCCTATCCTGGAATGTCGGCTTTTCCTTCCTCTTGTCAGTTCTGTTTCTTCTCCTCCACCACCACCACCCCATGACAGGTGTTGTGTTGCCTTTGTTGGGTAAAACAGGGGAGGAGGAATGGAGCAGATTCGCTCGCAACCCTTCCTTTTCGGTCCCCCTTTTTTGAAGTTTTGAAGTGGGGCCGTTGGTCTACAGTGTAGATCTGAGAGGAGTAAACTCCCGAGCTCTTTCCTCTCTCTCTAGTTGCTTTTCATCATGAGATAACGCGAAAAACGCCCACCACTACCATCACCCCGGTGTCTTTTTTTGGGACTCGATGTGATGTGTGGGTTTTCCGTGGTGAAATACCGGCTGTCAAAAGTCCCAATTCTTTAATCCAAGTAATTGTTCCTCTGCTTAGATTCCCTTTCATCTCTCAGAGTCAAAAATCCCAAGCATTGGCTTTGCCTAAAAGAACTGCAGCAAAAGATTTTAGATTTGTAAAGGACAGGCTCACGTTTTTCATAAGACGAGGGATGTATTTCTGGCTTGGACTTGAGCAAACCGCCTGGCATGGTAAAAGAAAGAAAGAAGGAAGGAAGGAAAGAAAGAAAGAAAGAAAACTTGATTGTGGTGATTTTGCTCTTTATTTCCACGAATACTGCGATCTAAATGCCTTTTATGGCTTTTGTGTTTAAAAAACACAAAATACATCTCCACAGCCTTGGATTTGGTTTCCTTAAGTCTTGTGTGAATTTTCACACAATTGTATTTTCAAACGTTTTGGATTTTATATTCGCTTCCTCATAGACAAGTCATCCCTTCACCTAAAATTTAGCTAGAGACTTCTGCCTGTCTCTTGGTTTTTATTTCACATTTTATATCATGAGACGTGCAGTATCTTTTTGCTGCAAATTGCTTTTATTTTTTTAAAGCGTCTCCCAAACTTTCAGCATTTTAACAGTTAAGAGCATTTTTCCTAGATCTGAAACTTGAAATTTTACACTTGGTGTGTTGAAACAGGAAGGACAGAAGCATTTGCCCATCTGAGTTAGGAAGGGAACATTTCTGTTAATTCAATATATGTCAGACCAGGAACTAGAAAGAGTCTCGGAAACAAGTATAGAAATACGTGTCTTAAAATATATTCGTTAAATGAGTGAATCCTTTTTTTTTTTAAAGCCCTCTCGTGTGCAGTTCAGGGTATATATTTCGTAATGATTTATGTAATTGCAGAGCTCAAACATGCTCATCAAGTTCATTTGTTTTCCTTAGTAAAATATATGTTGTACTTGATGTATAGACCAAAGAGGTTTTAAAATCTCAAGGAAGAGGCTATATTGGTAATGATAGGTTTGGCACAGTTTATTCTTAAGAAGGCTCAGAAATATTCTTAAGTCTTTATGAATATGAAGTGCTGTACGATCCGTTGTCCTGAACACTACAGGTCCTGCTTTCTCTTGTTCCTTCTCTACACCCCCCTACACCCCCCCCCATTTCCCCCACTTTGTCTCAAGCAGGTGAATTGCTCTCCTAGACACACTCCTGTGAGCCTAGAAGTCAAGAAAGTCTCGTTTTTTACATTATATGTTTTGGGCAAAAGAACAAAACATTTCCCATATCTCTTTTGTTGATGTTTAATGCCCACATCTAGATAGAAGACCCGCAGTTATGATTGATCTGTGGGCATCAGGGTCCATGTTTGTATCAAATCCAAAAGATGGATTTGCCCTCAAAGATCCTCGATATTGAGAATTGGACTTAATAAGCCCCATGTTTCACTTAACGTCCAGAATAAAATTCCTCTTCCGGACACAGCAAATTACGCATTTTGTAGGAAACTGGGGAGGCGGTTTGAGATCCCCCTGAGTTAAAGGGGAGAAGAGGCAGGATCCAGCTGTAATTCAAGAGAAATGCAGGCTTTCATGAGGTGGTGGCCGTCCATTAGATGTGGACTGGATGTTATTTCCTGTGTGAAAACTTTATTGATCGGAGGAAGAGGTGAACGATTTAGGTCTTCTCCTTCTACCTAGCTTCATGACGATGGAGCTCGCTCAGTAGAGGGAGTTCCTTGACTTATGACCACAATTGAGCGATACGACCAAAATTTCAGTTGCGAGGCAGTTGTTAAGCGAGTTTCGCCTATTTTATGACTTTCCTTGCCACCGTGGTGAAGTAAATCCCTGCGGTCGTTAAGTTGGTCACATGGTTGCTAAGTGAATCTGGCTTCCCCTTTGATTTTGCTTGTCAGAAGGTCACCAAAGGGAGATCGCATGACACCGGGCCACGGCAACCACCGTCATAACTACGAGTTGGTTGCCAAGCGCCTGAATTCTCATCATGGGGATGCTGCAAAGGTCGTGTCTGTGGAAAACACTCGCAAGTCACATTTTTCCAGCGCTGGCGTCGTATCTTTGAACCGTCACTAAACGAACAGTTGTTTAGTTTAGTTTAATAAGATTTGTATGCCTCCCACTCCCTTGGGACTCTCCGGAATTCTCTCCTGCGAAACTGGTCTTGAATTTCTCTCTCTCTCTGCCTCCTGTGGTTTCCTTGCCTCAACTGTGGAATTGGAGGCTTTGCCTTCATGGGTCTGGTGCATGTAAAGCTCAGGGATGCGCTAGTGGCCACGGAAAACAAGAGGCCAGCAACATGTCACCTGGTGCAATTCACTTCTCATTTAGGCCACAACAAGTATTCGAATCAAGCGCCGTTTCAGCCAGAGGTGGGTGAGCAGACTAGCTAGTATGTTGAGGGAATTTGCTTCCCAGATCTTATTCTGGAGATGTGTGACATGCAGACAGAGGCATTGACCCTTTCTGAAGACCTGGAACTGGGCATGTCTGGTCTGCTGAAAAGAAGGACCAGGGGAGACATGATAGCAGCCTTCCGATACTTGAGGGGCTGCCCCGAAGAAGAGGGAGTCAAGCTATTCTCCAAGGCACCTGAGGGTAGAACAAGAAGCAATGGGTGGGAACTAATCAAGGAGAGAAGCAACTTAGAACTAAGGAGAAATTTCCTGACGGTTAGAACAATGAATCAGTGGAACAGAAGTTGCCTCCAGAAGGTGTGAATGCTCCAACACTGGAAGTTTTTAAGAAGGGACTGGATAACCATTTGTCTGAAGTGGTGTAGGGTTTCCTTCCTGGGCAGGGGGTTGGACTAGAAGATCTCCAAGGATCCCTTCCAACTCTGTTATTCTCTACTCTACTCTACTCTACTCTACTCTACTCTACTCTACTCTACTCTACTCTACTCTACTCGCAGAGATGACTTTTCCCATTCTGGACATCTGTTGCAAATGCACGATTTTTTTGAGATAATTCCTACTTTGGCCAAAGCCTTGCTGTCCACATTACATTAGTCCAGACTTGATTATCTTGTCTTGCATCGTCAAGGAGCCGATTAGATGTGCTCTCAGTAGAAGTAAAGTGGCAGGCTCAAGTCCTGCTGTTTTGGGGTTCAGTCAAAGAAGAGGCATCTTTTCCACACCCTGGCCTGGTTTTTTGGGGGGTGTGTGTGTGTCCAGCATTGCTTCTCCTCTTCCAAGTGCAGTGTTATTGCAGTGTGTCAAAGATAGTTCCAATCACATTATCAAAGTAATCGTTTCTTCTCTTCAAGCTAAGGTAAGCAAAATAAAATAAAATTGGTCAATATAAATCTTGGAACGAAGTCTTGCATAACGTGCTCTTAATTTTTTTTTTTTAGATTTTAATTGCTCAGCAGAGTCCCCAAAGCATAAGGCTGCTTGTCAGCATGCTTAGGACCACAGCAGAAGCTCACCTAAAAAAGATGCAGCTTTCTTTCTCCCTCCTGTTTAGCAGATATATTTTTTTTATTCTTCATAAGCTTTCTCTTTCTTTTCCCTTTGCAACCTTTGGACGCTAAATACCGTGTATCCCCGAAAACAAGACAGGGTCTTCTTTTCTTTTAACCCCCAAAACAAACACGTAGCCTTAATTTCAGGGGGTTCTTATTATTTTTGAGGCACAGGAGGCGGCCAGTGTGGTCACCTCATGGCTGCTGCTGTGTTGCAATATTTTGGGGGAGGGCTTATTTTCAGGGGAGGGCTTATTTTAGCACATGTGTGTGCAAAAGCCCAGTTGGGCCAGGGGGGGTCTTATTTTCGGGGAAACGGGGTACCAACTGAACCACTTAGAGCAGTGTTTCTCAACCTTGGCAACTTGGAGATGTCTGGACTTCAAGTCCCAGAATTCCCCAGCCAGCGAATGCTGGCTGGGGAATTCTGGGAGTTGAGGTCCAGACATCTTCAAGTTGCCAAGGTTGAGAAACACTGGCTTAGAGTTTGCAAACCTTTGGAGTTGGGCTCCAAAGAGCTCATCCGTGGGACTACACTGAATTGTGTCCTATATCCTGCAGTTCGATGGGTGTAGTTGCCCAGTCACTTTTGTTTGTTTTTTTGTTGATGAAAAGCAAAAGTAGATTGAAATCCAGAAGCTAAGGAGGAGCAGCAAAGTTGGGGGGGGGGGGCTATCGGAAAAAGCTTTGGTTCTTTCCAGGATGTGAGGTTATCTAAAAGACCGTCTCTTTCATCAGCTGTGCCAAAGAGGTTAAGCAGAGGCTGCCTTTTTTTCATCTGTTATCTCAAAAGGGGTTTGTTTATATGCTTTTTTGTCCACTGTTTTGTTTGAAAGGATTCCTGTTTTCATTTGTAAGCGGCTTGTTGTGTCTACAAATTGAAACACAGGCTGGGAAAACATTACACGGAAGAAGGTTGCTCTTAATTCCTTTCTTTGGCAGTTGGTGGGAACATAAGGGGGTGGGGGGAGTCTGGTGGAGTTACCAAGGAAGCGATCCCTTGTGCCATCCTGGCTGGCTTCCCCCCTCCCTCCTTTTCAGGTGAGGTAGTCCTCCTTCAGTCCTCTTTTGGCCTCCCAAGTTCCCTGCATCTCTGGATTCTAATTCTACCTAGTTTCCATCAGCATCTCGGCTTTGGAGATCGCGCCTCGATTTGGAGGCTGCTCTCGATGTTTAGACAGAGAAGGTAGTCTTAAGCTGCTCTGAATATTCATGAAATTGACCACTACTTTGGACTGCTCCCCGGGAACCCAGAGCGCCTTTGATGGGTTCCCAAGCACCACGCGGAAGGCAGGTTTCTGAAAGATCCCGAGATCTGTTCCCCCCGCCTTCGTAGAAGATGCCAAAGGGCAGCGTGCGCCTCCCTTCGGCGTTCGTGCCAAGGGCCTCCTTACCCGCCTCGTCTTTCTGAGAAGCGTGGCTGGTTCTTGACACATCAGGGGAAGATAGTTTTGCCATTATTTAAGTATCTGCTATGCAGCTTTGGAAAATAGAGCTTCGGGCACTTGGAAAGTGAAATGGGTGGACGGCGAGGCAGCCAGCCAGCCTGCTCGGACAGGAGGAGAACCTTAGGTTGCCCCCATATGGTAGTGGGGGACTAGATGGGGGCCTGAAGCCATCTTTTACTTGGTTAGCTTTATGAATTATTGGGGGGGGGGATTCATTTGTGGGATTTGAATGACTTGGTGATGCTACAGGATAGCATTTCCGCAGTTTTTTCAGCCAGGCAAAACAACAGAAAAGTAAGATTGGACCAGGGAATAGGATATTGGACTAGATCAGATCTGATAAACTAGGGATGTCCAATCTTGGCAACTTTAGGACTTGTGGGAGTCCTAAAGGACCCGTCTAGGAACAAACGAAGCCAACTTCTTAACTGCACTGAGAGCGAAAAGCAAGCTTTGGGTTTAGGCCTGTGGCACAGAGTGCTTCTGAAAAGGACTTGGGTACCTTTTATTATTCCACCTGAAACTGGGATGTACAAAAATAACCCAAGTGTTTCATGTTTCAAACAAAGGTGGGTGGGGGGCACAGGGCATGGGCGGGCAGAGAAGAGCAGTGAAATATAGGATCGCTAAACTGAACATTGGTTATATACATACATACATACATACATACACACACACAATATATATATGTGTGTGTGTGTGTTTTATTTGTGCTGATAAATAAAGAGAGACTAGTATAGATCTATTTCAAGCTATTTAGCTCTCATCAGCTAGTATATATATATACTGTATGTATGTATTATATATATATATAATTGGATCAGCAAGATGAAGAGACAAGCAGCCACTAAAAAAAGTTTCAAGAGCTAGAAATGTGTATTCAAGCTTTTTGTGCAGCTTTGGAGTTGAATATTTGTGATGAATTGTTTTTTTGAGGGTTCCCAGAATGTTTGCGTGTGAAAAACTGATTTATCTTTAAAAGAAAACTCCTCTCCCTGCCCAAGTAGTTATTTGGATCCTCGTTTCTTTGCTGGACTTTCCCCTCCACTGATTCTTTTCTTTTTTAAAATATTTTTTTAAAATTTTTAATTTAAAACAAATACAGCCTCCTCTGATTCTCGTAAAAGGTAGTCCTGGTTCTTACAGAATTTAACGTGGATTAAAAGTCCAACTAGTCCTCTTTTTTTTTAAATATAATGCCTTCTATTGCTCATAGCTATGGGAATAATTCAGATTAATTAACTTTATGAGGAATTTTTGGAAGCAATAGCGATTCAGCATTATCCCCAGAAAAGCCTAATCAATATATTTACTCTCCTTATTAACTAGTTATTAATAAGGGTTGGTGTGTTAGCTTTAATGAGCGTATGTAAAACAGCCTTGGTAAATATGTCTAAACGGAATATCTTTTCATTAAAACTTTTGGGGGTTTTTTGGCGGGGGGGGGGCGCATAGTTGACGTAATTAGATGGCTCGGCTCCTTGTGGATTTTGGGTCTTTGAGTTCCACAGCTCTTCAAGGAGGAGTTGCTGCTATTAGAAAGCAACATGGAAGAAGGTTAAAATAAACCTAGATAAGTAAGCTAGATAATTTCCCCCAGAAATGCAAGCTTTTTGTGTACTGGATAAAGAAGCCCCCCACATTTTCAAACCCTACCTGTGGTCTGGAAACTACTGTTTACTGCAGACATCTCCAACCTTGGCAACATTAAAACTTGTGGACTTCAACTCCCAGAAGTCCTAAAGTTGCCAAGATTGGACATCCCTGGTTTATCAGATCTGATCTAGTCCAATATCCTATTCCCTGGACCAGTGATATATATATCTTTATGACCTAATGAAACTGGACTTCAGTAACATCTTCCAGTGATTCTGGAGGGAATACTTACTTGTTGCTGAGCTAAAAAAAATTTGCAATGCACTCAAGAGAGATGCTTTGGTCCATATTTTGTATTTAGCCATAATTGTG
Source organism: Thamnophis sirtalis (assembly GCF_051295495.1). NCBI lineage: Eukaryota > Metazoa > Chordata > Lepidosauria > Squamata > Natricidae > Thamnophis > Thamnophis sirtalis. The sequence continues at coordinate 54,865,816 of NW_028261393.1, read as the reverse complement.
TGATGATGAGATCGAACCTTTGGGAGAGCCGAAATTCCACCTGTAAATGAGAACGTGGATGATTTCTGTCCAACTCGGACCACAAGAACGCAACCTGACTTTACACAAATAAAATGTGATTTAACCTATCAGAAAATTCTTGGTCGTCACTGCTGGTATCAAAGATAGGTCTGAGCACTGTAATAAAATAATAAATAACAAAATAAAAATAACAGGCATCCCATCCTGTTTGGAAGACTTTCTTCACCTTCAATTGTTGCACCAACATCTGCCATCTGTGATTCGTTTAATTTTTTTCCCCCTACCTCTAGTAGTCTGAATGCACTGAAAGAAACAGATTTGGGTTTTGGGGCTGTGTAGAGATTTATGCAATTAATCAGGATGTGACATGAGACATTTCTGGTTATTTATGGGCTGCTAATTGTGGTGCACAGCAGCATATTCAGAAAGAAGCTTTAATCTTCACAAATCCTTGTGGTGAGTAACCACCTGGTCACATTTGAAATAGAAACTTGCTAAATGTGTCCTGCATTTTGACACTGCGTGTTCCATGTATTTCACACCCATGTATCAAACCGTCATTTCCGTGTAGTCCACAGTTCTTGTTTAGAGTTCTTTTTTTTTTTTTTATGGCTGATCTCCAAACAATTTGTGTTCTCACCCCCAAACGTTCCAAGTTTCAGAATTTCCTTTAAATAACCCCACTTTCCCTACTCGGTGCAAGCAAATAGCAGCTGCAAGCAAAACCTGTCAGAATTTATTTTAAACCAGCTCTTTTTTTTAATCAGGATTTTGGTTTTTTTAATGTAGGCAAGAGACAATTGGTTTATTTCCGATTTGGGGGAGCAAGTTGTCCTGCGGAAGTAATTTCTGAAGCTCCTTTTGAGGCCAGTGTTTTTACCTGCAGGCTCAGAGATCAGATCTTTTCTAAAGAGGTTGCAAGTTATATTTAAACATTACGAAGACGAGCGGATACTTTCATGTCAGCACGTGTTCGGAAGACACACAAACGACTCTGTGTAAGGCGATATCCCTGAGCTTTTTATGGAGACAGGTGCCGTGAAGGCATCAGCATGTCATACATGCAGCCCTTGAGATCTGGACAGACAGAACTTTTGCTTGCCAACCTCCCCCTCCCCTCCTTTCTACCCCTCAGTTTCCTATTCAGCTGCAATGAAGGGTTTTTAGCTTCCTAAAAGGTGGGAGACTTTCGAACCCCCAAATGTTGAAAAAGGGGATCGAAAATTGCCAACCCTCTTAACTGCGGGAAAAATGAAAGAAAGGTGTTAGCAATGAAGGCTGAATTCAGAAGGAGAAACTGCCCCGTCACTTTTTAACATTTAATAACCGCGGTTATAATAGCAATGCAAATCGGGCCAGGTTCCCCTTTGAGATGGGCTTGCAGATTCCTGCGATTGTTGTTGCTGGTGGTGGCAAGAGGAACAAGCCAGCTCTGACCGGAGGCCGTTGTCTCCTTCTCTTCCTTCCTGTCTCCCAGATCTTTGGTTGAAGAGGAAGAGCCTCACATGAAAGTCACTCTGGGGAGCAGCGATATGGGCTTGTCTGCTCACCTGCAGGCGTCAAAGGCAGGAACCACCCGATTCTTCACCAGCAACACTCACAGTTCTGTGGTCCTCCAGGTGAGTGAATGCCCGGAAGGGGGAGCCACCCGCCAGGTGAACTTCTTTGGGGGGGCGTGTCCTTCCGTTCCAGGGGGAAGAGCTTCCTCCAAAGACTCACCTGTCCGATGGTGTCATTGCAGCCCCAGGTCACCCAGTCGACTGGGAAGGGAGCCGAGAACGGAGGTCTGGGAAGGCTTCCTCTCCTTTGCTAGTTGAACATTGCGGCGGCTGCTTTTCCCTGTGATGGAAAGAGACCCAGGCTTGGCATGGTCCAAGCAAGAGCGGGGGAGGGGGAGGCCTTTGGCCTGCGAATTGTGTCCGAACGCCTTCGAGGGAATTTGTCAGGCGAAACAGCCTTTCAGGGTGAATGTTTTGCTCCTCCTATATATATATATATATTTGCTTCCCCTTGGCCTGGAGGGTGAAAAATCTAGCTTCATTATCTAGCGTGCTCCGCAGAGGCCCAGGCCTGTCCTCTAACTTCAGCTCTCGAGAGCAGGCCCATCGCCCCCCCCCCTTGCTGACGCTTTGCGTTTGCAGCTGCCGTGAAATGAGGCCAAACTCGGTGCCTGGCATTGTTTGCTGCCAACAACTATTATTTATTTATTTGTCTTGTATGCCGCCCACTCCCGGAGGACTCCGGGCGGCTCACAAAAGACAAGGGAAAGGGGGAGAACGAGACAAAGACAACATATTAAAAACAAAACCAACATTCACAATTTCCGTGGAGGTAGATGCTTCTCAGCTCCCCCCAGCCTGCTGGAACAGCCAGGACTTGGTGGCTTTGCGGAAGGCCGGGAGGGTAGTAAGGGTCCGGATCTCAACAGGGAGATCGTTCCAGAGGGCTGGAGCTGCAACAGAGAAGGCTCTCCCCCCGGGGAGTCGCCAGCCGACATTGGCTGGCAGATGGAATCCGGAGGAGACCCAACCTGTGCGATCTAATTGGTCTGAGAGAGGCAAAGTAGGCTGAACGGGGCTCTCTTCCCCTGGGGGGCGTTTTTACAGAGTGGGGGAATTGCTGGGTGGGCAGTCCTGGGGAAGAGCCGCAGCCGGTGTGAAGAAAAACGAGCACGAAAGCTTCCCGGAGCTTCCCCCAGGATCCTGCCTGTGGAACACCAGAAGCCCTTGGTTCAGTGGGGTTAACATCATAACCCTCCTCCACCTCCTCCTCCTCTGGCTGGCAGGAGCAGAGCAGCCTCCCGCTTCCCCCGACCGGGTGTGTGTGTGTGTGTGTTCCCCAGTGACGCTGAGCCGGGACTGCTTCTGCAGCCTCAGGAACAGGAGCTCCAATTGTGTGGGGCTTCCCCTGGGCCGGCGCCTCCTCGTTCAAGGGGGAGCAGAGCTGACGTGGGCGGTTCTGTCTTGCAGGGTTTTGACCAGCTGCGCGTAGAAGGGTTACTGTGTGACGTGACCTTAGTGCCAGGAGATGGAGACGAAGTGTTCCCTGTGCACAGGGCAATGATGGCGTCCGCTAGCGATTACTTCAAGGCTATGTTCACAGGTAGGGTTCCCTGATGGTGGATCAGGAGGCCAGTGGACACATTCCCCCCCCCCCCCCCACACTTTCTGGGTGTTTCTTTCGGGGGTTCACTTAACGTCAGGGATGAAGCCCATTCTCTCCGGTTTGCAAGAAACTCTTCCTGAGGAGGCTCTGACTGGCTTGTAACCCTCTTGTGTCTGAATCTTGTTCCCAGGCGGGATGAAAGAGCAAGACTTAATGTGCATCAAGCTGCACGGCGTGAACAAAATAGGTTTGAAGAAGATCATCGATTTTATTTATACGGCGAAACTTTCCCTCAACATGGACAACCTGCAGGACACCCTCGAAGCGGCCAGTTTTTTGCAGATCTTGCCCGTGCTGGACTTCTGCAAAGTGTTTCTTATATCCGGGGTAAGAGAAAGGAAAGTCCCACCAACCTAGTTTTCACCACGGGGGGGTGGTGTGTGTGTGTGAGCTTGCAAAGGGTTTTTTCCCAAAAGAGCCGCTCTGCTCCGCAGTTGCTCAAATTAGAGCAGGAGCCGTTCTTCCGCAAGGCAGCTCCCCACAAAACACGGACCTCTCTTTACGCACCAAACGCAATTAGTCCTCGACCTGTGTGTGAGCCCTGTCGCGCAATTAAATTCACCTTCAGGATGATGCGCGCTTCGGACGCCTCCTATAAACCGTCTTGGAGTAGTTCTGCAAATTGATTGGAATAAATACATCTTCTCTGCCAAGGGGGAGGTTCTCAGCTGTGGGAGATCAGAAGGCTCACATTGTAAATTGCTTTCTGAGCCTCAAAGGAGAGCTGCTATTTTCAGTTTCGGCGTATAAACAGCTGGGTTCTTCTGGAGAAGGTGCCGTTTACTTACGCAGGCCTCACTTTGCAGCCTGAGTTGCGTGACTCCGTAAGATGGAAATAGGGGTATGTATTTTGATGGCTGCTCGAGGATTAAAGGAAAGACAGAGACAGCTGAGTTATTCCGCAACTGGCATGTAAATAGATTTTAAACAGATTTTTTTTAAAAAAAACAAACAGTGGGACATCTAACGTGCAGCTTTTCAGAAACCGGTGGGTTTTAAAAACATGGTACCATCCAAGTCACAAGTGACAAAAATAACCAGCCATTTATACCAACGAGGGAGGGAAAAGGGAGATTTTCTAAACACAGTTGGATTTTCAAGATCCATCAGTTTTAGAGCTAGGGAAGATGGGACCGAGCTGTTATCTCAGAGAGGAAGACGTTCCCTGCACCTTTTGTGATAACCGTGTCCTTTTTCTTTCTCAGGTAATGTGATCCTAGAATCTGTGGTGGAATAAGAGTTGTGACTACACAGAGTTGTGACTTTCTCAACCTCGGCAGCTTTAAGACGTCGAGCATGCTGACTGGAGGATTCTGGGAGTTGAAGTCCAGAGTGTCTTCAATCTGCCGAGGTTGAGAAACACTATAGGGAGTAAGGAAATAGTCTGTTGGTCCTCCTGGCAAACCTATCAACTGCCGGCGTCTTGCAAACCATCTCCTTTCTCGTTTCTGTTTCCTGTCTTCAGCTGGGGTGCTTGCAGCTGACCTCATCATCAGTTGCTTCCCTCTCTTGCTTTTCAATTTTAGCTGCCTCCGGATGCTTCCTGCCGCCCCTTTGCCGCTTGTCTGAACTTTGCAGCTGAGAATTTTCAACCACCTTTCAAGGAAACCCGATTTGTGTTTTCCTAGCCTTTTATTTCCCTCCTGCAATTTCAGCATTAAGAGTGAAAATCTTAAAAAAAAGAGCCTGCTCCCTTGATCTAGTCCATCCCAGATGTGTGTGTGTGTGTGTGACTCTTCAAGGTAGCGTCCCCTTATGGAAAAAACGGATGCAGTCTTATTTGAGGACAATTGGAGAAGGGCACCAGCAAAACCTTGGGCCAGTCTTCCCAGTCTGTTGCAGCTCCCGCCCTTGATGTTCGTTGTGCAGATAGTTGCTGAGGAAATGGAAGCCTTGTGCTGTGCTTCCAGTGCTGCTGTCAAATTGGGACACATTGTGTTGGGGGGAGTGGCTATAATGCCAGTGGACCCAGGGAATACTCCAGTATTCCCTGTCAGGTGGTATTAAGTCACCCAGCAGGTAAGCCCTTCTGTGCTAATAGGCCGTCTCTTGCCTTCGTAGGTGTCCTTGGAGAACTGCGTTGAGGTGGGGCGAATTGCCAACACGTACAACCTCACCGAAGTGGATAAATATGTGAACAATTTCATCCTCAAGAACTTCCCAGCCCTGCTGAGTACGGGGGAGTTTGTGAAGCTCCCCTTCGAGCGCCTTGCCTTCGTCCTCTCCAGTAATAGCCTTAAGCACTGCACCGAACTGGAACTCTTCAAGGCCGCCTGCCGGTGGCTGCGGTACGAGGAGCCGCGCATGGAGTGCGCCGCGAAGCTGATGAAGAACATCCGTTTCCCTCTGATGACGCCCCAGGATCTCATCAACTACGTCCAGACCGTGGATTTCATGCGGACCGATAACACTTGCGTCAATTTGCTCTTGGAAGCCAGTAACTATCAAATGATGCCCTACATGCAGCCGGTGATGCAGTCGGAGAGGACGGCCATCCGTTCGGACAGCACCCACCTGGTGACCTTGGGAGGGGTCCTCCGGCAGCAGCTGGTCGTGAGTAAGGAACTGCGGATGTACGACGAGAAGGCGCACGAGTGGAGGTCCCTGGCCCCCATGGACGCCCCCCGATACCAGCATGGCATCGCGGTGATCGGGAACTTCCTCTACGTGGTTGGCGGGCAGAGCAACTACGACACGAAAGGGAAGACCGCTGTGGACACAGTCTTCAGGTTCGACCCTCGCTACAATAAGTGGATGCAGGTGGCTTCCTTAAATGAAAAACGGACCTTCTTCCACCTAAGTGCCCTCAAAGGACATCTGTATGCCGTCGGTGGTCGCAATGCAGCCGGGGAATTAGGTAAGCTCCATCTCACGCGGAGAAGCTCAATCGCCACCATTCACAGTCAGGTGGCTTTCTGGCATCAAGATATATTATGCCAGAACGTTTCCACCATCTACGAAGACAATTCGGCCCCTTTTGTTAAAAGGAGCGAAGCTTTTAGTCAGCCTATCCCTAGCTCTGGGAAGGATTGAGTAACCCCGGCATTACCTCCTAACCTGTGTCACATTTTTGAAAGGAGTGTTTGGAAATAATAACGGTGCCGCTGTATATTATTATGGTAATGCCGAGTTTAATTGTCTATCTTCCCACATGCCAAGAGGAATAATGAATGGGCCTGTTTTCTTCTGAACAAACGAATTGTTTATTGATTTTTATGCAGGTAGCGCTGATCTGAATTTATTTTAAGCTTCTTTTGTCTGACATGTGAAGAATTAAGTGCTGGTGACTGGCTCTCTTAGTCTGCTCTGAGTAGACGGGCTCCCTTCCTACCACCACCCCCCCACCCCCTTGTGAGCTCACAGGCAAGTGAGCAAAGAAAGTGTGAAAAACATCTCTGTGAGCTGTGCATTTCCCACTTAGGACCTTCTTCAGGGCGGCTTTTAAGGATCTTCTGATAATTTAGCATCTCCCACTTTTATAAATAACGGATTCAGGCAACCGTGTCTCCGTCGAAACTCCCTAGGCGAACAGCTCCATGGCTGCCTGACAATCCTCCTCTAATTTCATCCCTCTTGATACGATCTGTCACTTTTTAGTACTTGTCTTCAGGGTTACCTTGAACAGCCTGTGGCCTGTTAAATAGTTTGCATCAATTTCCATAATGAGCTGGATCCATTTGTATGAAAGTCAGTCCTCTGGCTTGGCGGTCCTGTCGATTCTTAGATGGAAATATTCTCTTTTCGTCGAGCTGCGTTGCGAGTCATTTTTTCCCCCCACTTCCACTGCAGCTTTTGATTCCTTTTTTTTAGGGAGGGGCAGCAAAAAGTAGAAAGAATCCTTGTAACTTTTCCCTCTTTCCTGTGAAAGGCAGGAAAGGAAGAAAGATGAATAATGTTTATTCATTATTAATAATGTTTAGATAGCAGGGAATCGGATCTAGCATTCTTGGCATAGAAACATCCCCAAACGAATAGTCACGTGGCTCTCTGACCCCGCCGGACTGCCTCGCTGAGAATTTGGCAAGAAGTGTTTTTGTTTTTTTAATTGCCTTCTGTGATTGAGGGCAAAGCCCCACTTACACCACTGCTGACATGCAAGTATTATTTGCTTAAAATTCAAATAATAGGATGTTAGGTTTCCTAAAGACGCCCTAATTGATTCATAAGCATCAAGTCAAGTTTTCAGTACAAAACCAGTGATTTATTAGGAGCTCCATTAGGCAAGATCTGTTGGCAGCCAAGCCTGTGCTTCGTTGGATTTACTTCTGAACTTTACCCCTGTTTCTTCCCTCCGCTCAGTCTGTGTCATAAATCACATTACCCTATAGATGCACCCTTCCCAAACCGGCTGCAATCATCTGAGATCCGACGCCAGCCAAGAATATGTGTGGAATGCACTCCACCTCATTCTGTCCCCTCGACAACACGGAGAGTTGACATAGGAAACACGGACGGGGCAGTTCAAAATCCAACAGACGGTTCTACAAAAGTTGATGCTTGGGAATAATCCCCAAAGGCAGGAATGATTAAGTCTACTAAAAAAAAACCTCCTTCTAGGAAGAGATGAAGCAGAAATGAAATGCTAAGAGTTTGCTGGTGTCCCCCAAACTTGAACAAATGATCAGAAGATCTTGCTTTAAGGTAGAAAAATCACGGCGCCATAAAAATGGTGTGAAAAGTATTACAATAACAATAACTGTAGAGATTTGCCTGACCAATGGAATATGGAGATGTCTTTTCTGTAGTTCGTTGCACTAATGATCGGCCTTGATTATGGCCAAGATCTTGTCTAATGCTTATACTCTAATTAATACCATCATTCCTACATGATGTAGGGAACTCTTGGAGCCTGTAGAGATTCTCAGTCCTCCTGGTCACGGTTGTCCCAAAGGTGTTTTTTCAAGAGGCAACTGGACTTTATTTGAACATGTTTTGCTTCTCATCCAAGAAGCTTCTTCAGCTCTGATCAGATAGGGGGCAATGGAAGGATTTATATTCCTTGCAGGCAGCTGGTCATTTGCATCCTTTTAGAAGGTCCTTGAAGCCCTTGGAGGTTTCTCTGTGTCCCGAGGGTCACCTGAGTGGTGCTCCTGCTTCCTGTAGTCTGCAATTCCCCCCTCCCTCTGGAAATCCATTCCTACTTCCACACCATTCCAAGGGTCTTCATCCCAAACAATACAGCTAAAAGTCTGTAGAGATTCTTAGTCATCCATGGTTTAGGTTTAGGTTTATTAGATTTATACGCCGCCCTTCTCCCAAGAACTCAGGGCGGTGTACAACATTAAAAGAAACACATAATACAAAAGTTAAAAAAATTAAATAGAATATCCCAAACCCAATTAAAATTGATAATGACATTTTCTAAAAAAAAATTGAATTAAAATTAACAGTGATCAATAATTTATTTTGTTTTGTTCAGGCCAGGCTGGCTTGCTAGAAAAGCCAACTTTTTAGGGCGCGTCGGAAGGACCGGAGGTCGGGGATTACCCGAAGCTCCGGGGGCAACTCGTTCCAGAGGGAAGGCGCTCCCGCAGAGAAGGCTCTCCCCCTGGGGGGGTCACTAGCCGACACTGTCTGGCCGACGGCACCCTCAAGGAGGCCAACTCTGTGGGATCGCACTGGACGGTGGGAGGCTACCGGTGGCAGTAGGTGGTCTCGCAGGCACCCTGGGATTAAGCCATGGAGCGCTTTAAAGGTCATAATTACTACCTTGAATCGCACCCGGAAGACAACCGGCAACCAGTGCAGGCCGCCTAAAAGGGGTGTAACATGGGAGCATTTAGGTGCCCCCCTGACAACCCGCGCAGCTGCATTCTGGACCATTGAAGCCTCCGGGTGCTCTTCAAGGGCAGCCCCATGTAGAGAGTATTACAGTAGTCCAGGCGAGAAAGGATGAGGGGATGAGTGACTGTGCACAGAGCATCCCGTTCCAGGAAGGGGTGCAACTAACATACCAGGCGAACCTGGTAAAAGGCCCCCCTGGTCACGGCCGTCAGGTGTTCTTCTAAACTAAGCGGCGTATCCAGGAGGACACCCAGATTGCGGGCCCTCTCTGAGGGGGCTAAAATTTCCCAAAGGAGCTTTTTTTCAGGAGGCAACTGGACTTCCTTGTGTTTTTTTCTTCTGAAGACGTTTTGAAGACTTCTTCAGATTCTTGGATGAGAAGTGAAACATCTTCAAAAGGAAAAAAACAAGAAAGCCCAGTTGCCTCCTGGAAAAAGCACCTTCGGGCTAGTGAACTCTTGGCTTACTAGGGGAGCTGACAGCAGCCAAGTGAGTGTGTGGTCACCTAAGGCAGTGTTTCTCAACCTTGGCAACTTGAAGATGTCTGGACTTCAATTCCCAGAATTCCCCAGCCAGCGAATGCTGGCTGGGGAATTCTGGGAGTTGAAGTCCGGACATCTTCAAGTTGCCAAGGTTGAGAAACACTGACCTAAGGGGGCAAATTGAGAGATTTCAGAAGTCTTGATTATCCCTCCAGTCGCCTCCGGCTCTTGGTGACTCTATGGACCGGTCTTTCCACATCTTCCAGTCTTCCACTATTCCTTTGAGCTTTTCGGCGGTCTGTTCTCGATGCTCCGGCTGGGGTCAACAGAAGTCTTCAGTGAAAGAAATGTTCTTCTCGGCCGTTGAGGAATCCATCCAGGTTTTGACCGGTTTGACCTCTGCTGAGAAGGGTGGCCAGAAACGGAGGGCCTAACATCTCAGGACATGATGTCCTGATGATGTGGGCCTCTTTCCGTTCGAGTTTTGGGTAAGATATCACACAGAGGCAGCCTTGGCGCATGACCTGAATCGGAGCCTGGATGGAGGAACAGAGGCCTGCCTGTCTCCACAGTCCCCACTGGAACATTTACAGTGGAGGCTCTTTTCTCTTCCCAGACGCCCAAGCGCGATGGAGATCATTCAGCCCCCCCCCCCCCCACCTCTTTCCCCCTGCCATAAGCTTGGTGTTGTGTGTATTCGCTCATGGATTTATTTTTAGAAGCTTGGAAGGTGTGAAGTCACTGCATCCGACTGCAACAGAGGCCGGCTTCGGTTCTAGGGGGAGGCTGCCCTGGGGAGGGAATGGATCGGAAGGGATGGGGGGGGCGCAGAGGACTGTTCCCAATCATCATGGCCGCCCTGAGTGGTTTGGGGAAGCAGCCACGGGAATCCTTACGGGAAGCTGCCTCTCCTGCTTGTACATTCAGCTCATGACCTGCTCCCACCTCCCGTGGCCACCCAGGTCTCTCTGAGCAGCGAAAGGGGGAGGTGGGATGGAAGGAACCCTTCCATTCCTGCTTCCTCCCCCAGAAAGCCTTGCCGTTAGAAGAGCTGCAGGCTAGACGTTCCCTTGGAAACTTTTTCTTTTAAACACACGAGATTTAATTTTAACGCCGGTTAATGTTTAGCACGATAGAGACCCGGTGTTTTTCTGCTCTGCGCCTGAATAGCTGCTTCTCCCTCTGCGGTCTGTGCAAAGGTTACTAATATGGTTAAAGCCCGCTTCTTGGAAAGCTTTTAATTCTCGCTGGCTATCAAATGGGTGTTTCTGAGAAAGGAAGGGAAAAAAGGAAGATCATTCACAGACATGTGCGTGTGTGTGTAAAAAAACCCGCAGCTTATGTTTAGGAAGGGGGGGAGCTTCGTTGAGTTTTTCGACTGATATGACTGAGATGCCCTGTTCCCGTGGCTGCTTTGCATTGCACCTGCTTCCTTTAAAAAGAGGCAACTAAAACTTTGCTCCCTGTCTATTTTCACAATTGGGGGGCTGAAAATAGAACGGGCAATCCGGTCAGAAACATGAAACCAGCAGAGAGAGGGGGGGGGGAAGAGAGAAGGAGGGAGGGAGAAGGAGAGTGAGTCAGTTTCCAACATTGATGCCCAAATCATCCGTAAAACAGTTTTGTCCATGAGGTTGTGGAAAATAAATCCACAAAGGCAGAAGATTCTGCTCAGCGTCCTTTCTGAAGCGATGGCTGCCAAGGGAGCTTCCTTTGCCCCAAACCAACATCCCTGGACGAGAGGCTGCCCCACAGCAAAAGAGCCAGAGAGGGCAGCATTGAGGGGTTGCCTTGGTTCACCAACAAAAGGGCGAATGACAAAACCGCGCCCGACTAAACTGCGTCGCTGACGTCATCAACAGGGCGACAACAGCGTGGAGAAAGAAGCATGCTGTAAACCCTAAACCTAAACTTAACCCCTAACTCTAAACCTAACCCTAAACCTAACCCTAAACCTAATCCTAAACCTAACCCTAAACCAAACCCTTACCTTAAGTTAAATCGGCTTTCTTTCAACACGCTATTTAAAGCGCCCTTCTTTCCCTGCGCTGGCTGTTGTCGCCACATTGATGACATCAGCGACGCGGTTTAGTCGGGCGCGGTTTTGTCGTTTGCCCTTTTGTCGGGTCGCCTTAGCCCGCCTTCTTTCCTTGGGGGTCGAGGCGTGGAATATAATGGCCTTCCTTCCTCAGCGCTGGGCCTTTGGGGTCTTTGGGGGTGGGGGCTGTTTCAGAGATTGCAGACGTGGGTCAAATATGCGCGGATCCTTGATTTACGGTCACAATCGAGCCCAACATTTCCGTGGCTAAGTGAGACATTTGTTAAGTGAGTTGTGCCCCATTCCACGACCTTTCTCGGTGCGGTTGTTAAGTGAATCACTGCAGCTGATAAGTTAGGAACGTGGTTGCTAAGTGAATTTGGCTTCCCCACTGACTTTGCTCGTCAGAAGGTCAGAAAAAGGGGGGGGTGTCCCGTGGCTCCCCGTGGCCGTCGTAAGTACGGCTCAGTATCCAAGCACCTGAATTCTGATCATCTTTTCCCAACAGCTACGGTGGAGTGTTACAATCCCAGGATGAACGAATGGAGCTACGTGGCGAAGATGAACGAACCCCATTATGGCCACGCGGGGACTGTCTATGGGGGCCTGATGTACATCTCAGGTGAGCCGGCCCGTCGTCCTCGACCCTTTCCCCTCCCAAACCACACCTGCAGACCTCCACTGCCAGGTGTACCTTTCATCCTCAAAGAGACCCACTGGGTTTTTCAGAGTATAAGACGCACCAAGATTTTGAAGAATCAAATTTAAAAAAAAGGTTTTGCACTCTGCAGACCTCCCCAAAACAGCCTGTTTTTCATGAAAATGGGCCTGGTTTTTGTCAAAAAAAGGGCATGGACAGCCTTTAGGAGACTTGTAGGAGACAGAGCCGAGGTGGCCCAGTGGTTAAATGCAGCACTGCAGGCTACTTCAGCTGACTGGAGTTCTGCAGTTCGGCTGTTCAAATCTCACTGGCTCAAGGTTGACTCAGCCTTCCATCCTTCCGAGGTGGGTGAAATGAGGACCCGGATTGTTGTTGGGGGCGATATGCTGACTCTGTAAACCGCTTAGAGAGGGCTGAAAGCCCTATGAAGCGGTATATAAGTCTAACTGCTATTGCTATTGCTATTGTAAAGTGCTCCTGGGGGCTGGGGGGGGCAAATATGAGCAAAGAACAGCCCAGTTTTTGCTCATTTCTGTCCTCCCCAGCGCCCAGGAGCACTCTGGAAGCCTCCTGAAGGCCATGCACGGCCATTTTTGCAAAGGGGGCAAAGTTTCGGGAGGCCAAAGAGTGTATTCAGGCGCACCCAGATTTCCACCCTCTTCTTTGAGGGGAAAAAGTGTGTCTTATATTCCAAAAAATATGATACATACTCTTTCACTCCTCTTGAGTTTCTTGATGGTTCAGAGAAGACACACTGTTAAATCTTGGACTTTCCTCTTGGATATGCCATGTTTTCCTGAAAATAAGACCGGGTCTTCTTTTCTCTTTTTTCCCCTATTCAAGGTTTTTTTTTTAATACAAATTATACATATTATAGGAACAAAGAGTTGTTGGAGTCTTTTCTTTTACATCCTCTCATTTACGTAATCCTTTTTACATCTTTGTTTCCTTTTCCCTTTCTGCCAAATTATTCTCTTCCATTATTTTTCATCTTTATGATTACTTTTTCTTAATACATAAACAATATCTTCCGTTGCCCTTTCAAAGTTACACCAGATTTTCTTCTCTTATTTTCTTTTGACAACCCCTCCCCCCCCCAAAAAAATAAGCGCTTGGCCTTATTTTGGGGGAGCTCTTGTTATTTTTGAGGTGCAGGAGGCAGCGAGCATGGTCACCTCGTGGCTGCTGCTGTGTTGCAATATTTTCAGGGAGGGCTTATTTTAGCCCATGCGCACAAAAGCCCCATTGGGTTTATTATCTGGGGGAGGTCTTATTTTCGGAGAAACAGGTTATTTCAGCTGATTGGCTGCCTTCCGTGGTAACCACCCCTTTAAAAAGGGAAATCCAGCCGCTTTCTTGTTTATGATGCTCATTCCTGATCAGATTTATAATAACAGAGCCGGAAGGGGCCTTGTGGGTCATCTTATAAACGTCCCCCCTTGGGAGAAATGGGCTAAGAGGTGCCTGTGTGTAGCTTAGCCAATCTCGCCAATGTTGGAGATCCCTGGACTAAAGGTTTGAACTGGGGATCTTTGGAACCCAATCCCATGTGCCAAGAGTGTGGGGCACTGGGGAAAGCGGGGTGAGGAGCCAGAGGAGCCCCCTGTGGCACTTGGGGCTGTCCCCCCCCCCCCCAAGCAGCCCTAGAGCCCATTTGGGCAGGGATGGAGGTGCTGGATTAGGAGCAGGGAGGCCCAGATTGTGGTCCCTCCTTAGCCACAGAGGTGACCAAACCCCCTTCCTGCTTTCCAGCCCAGCCCCCTAACAGGCTTGCTGGGGGGGGAGGAGGGGGAGGGCTGGTGACCTTGAGCTGCTAGAAATCTTGGAAGCAGCAGACAAAGGAGCCGTGTTTTCCTCCCAGGAGGAGAGCCAGAACGAGCGACATAATCGGTGGATTCTCTTTGTCTGATTCACACCCACGTGCCCTGGTTGGAAACCTGGGAACATCTGGGCCAACAAGAGTGGGCTTGAGTGGGCAGGTGGGGTGGAAGGGGGATACCTATGTAGCAAGTGGCCCTCTCCTCCCCCCACCCCCACCCCACTTCCTCTGACTCAGTCCTGGGGCTCGGCTGAGATCAGCATTCCGAGGGCTTCACCCATTCAGTGGTGGGGGTGAGAGTTTGGCCACGGCACCCCTTTTACACGCTGAGCTGTGAAATGAGACGGTCATCTGAACGGGGAAGGCCAGACGGTGAGATGGGTGGCATACACAGGTAGTTCTCGACTTACAACACTTCATTTAGTGACTCTTCAAAGTTACAACAGCGCTCAAAAAACGACTTATGGCCATCCCCCATCTCCCCCTCCCTGTTTAGATCTTTGCCGCATTCCCCACAATCACACAATCCAAATTCAGATGCTTGGCAACTGGTTCACGCTTATGACCGTTGCTGCATCCCAAGGTCAGGTTTTGCGACCTCCCGACAAGCAGAATCCATGGGGAAGCCAGATTCACTTAACAACGGTGGCAAGGAAGGTCACAAAATGGGGCAAAGTCACTTAACAAGTGTGTCGCTTAGCCACAGAAACGTCGGGCTCGGTTGCGGTCGTAAGTCGAGGACTACCTGTAGGTTTGATAAAGAGAGAAACGAGCGTGCTGGTGAAGGCTTTGGTCAGCCTTGGGACTCCCCACCGGCTGTTGACTTGAGTGTCTGCCTCTCTCCTCCCCTCAGGTGGCATCACCCACGACACTTTCCAGAAGGAGCTCATGTGCTTCGACCCCGACACGGACAAATGGACACAGAAGGCCCCCATGACCACGGTGAGGGGCCTCCACTGCATGTGCACGGTGGGCGATAAGCTCTACGTCATCGGGGGCAACCATTTCCGGGGCACCAGCGATTACGACGACGTGCTCAGCTGCGAATATTACTCCCCGACCCTGGACCAGTGGACTCCCATCGCGGCCATGCTGCGTGGCCAGAGTGACGTCGGGGTGGCTGTCTTCGAGAATAAGATCTACGTGGTGGGGGGCTACTCGTGGAACAACCGTTGTATGGTGGAGATTGTTCAAAAGTACGACCCGGAGAAGGACGAGTGGCACAAGGTCTTTGACCTGCCAGAGTCCCTGGGGGGCATCCGGGCCTGCACCCTGACAGTCTTCCCCCCCGAGGACAATCTAGCGTCGCCTTCGCGGGAGTCGCCTCTTTCGGCGCCTTGAGAACGGTCCCGGAGGGGGCCCCCGCGGGGACCCTTGCTCTCCTGCTGCGCCGCGCCATGGGTCCTCTCCTCGTCTTCAGCGGCTTCTATAGGGCTTCTTGCCCTGAAGCTGTAGGCAAATCACAGGTGGGGTGGGGTTGGGGGGGGGCCTCCGAGGAAAGACGTGATTGTCCACGGGGTGTTTGGTCTGGGGAGTTTCTGGCGGTGGACCTCCAAAGGCTCAACGAAGGAGGAGGAGGAAATGGCAGCGGCTCTGTCGGTTTTCCACTCGCGGGAGAGGGAAGGAAGAAGATGGGCTGAATGGCACCTACCAGAGCCCCTTGGCCAAGCCTGGAGGAGAGCTTCCTCATGGGTGGGGAGAGGACCCTCCCCCCCTCTCTGTCTCTGGCCCCAGCCGCCTCCCCCTCCCCCTCTGAATGAATGGAGCGTTTTAGACTTCATGCCCGGGACTCCGCGTGAAAAGGCCCTGCAGGAGTTTGGAAGCCGTGAAGGAGGGAAGGGCACCTGAGGTGACCTTGGATCTGTACATCGGGGGTGGGTGGGGAGGCTTCCCCTCCCCTGCTGCCCCCCCCCCAATTAAAAAAAAATGAAGCATTGACTGAGGGTTTTTGTTCTTTTTCTCTGCCTTCTGTTCTCCTCCTCCCCGTCGCTCGGGTGATTCGTGGCCTGGCAACTCCGTGAGGTCCCTGCACTGGATTTCCCGAGAGACAAGGGCTAGAACTCTCTCTGAATTAAGCCACTCCGCGTTTGACCAGAGTGTTTCCTCCGGATGAAAACGCGCCTGTGGGCCTTGCCCCCCGCCTCCCTCTACTCTCTGGCCCCACGGGGGCTATTTTGCCTCTGACCACACACACCGCCCTCCCCGTATCAAATCTCAGTTCAGACGGTTATTCAGCACAAACACAGCTTGGGACAGAGCTGCTTTTTTTTTTTTTCTCAGAGAATTCAGCCTCTGCCCTGTTTCCTTTTATTCAATAAAATCTTTAACTGCAATTAGGTGGGAGTTTGTTCTTGAAATGAAGGGCTCCGCTCTCTTCTTCCCGCTCTCGCCTCCCGTTGCCAGGTAACCCTTTTATGTGTATGTTGTGTGGTGTGGGGGGAAGCACAGCCGGCTGGGCTCCGGTTCCGCAGGAGCTTCCAAAGGGGGGGTGGAGACTTGACGTACTTTTCCCGCAAACTCCCACGGGATGCCCAAGCAGAGCCTGTGGGGCAGAGGTCCCCAAACCTGGGAACTTTTAAGACTGGTGGATGTCAATTCCCAGAATTCTACAGCCAGCAGAGCTGGTTGGGGAATTCTGGGAGTTGATGTCCACCAGTCTTAAAGTGGCCAAGTTTGAAGACCTCTGATCTAAATGGAGAGATTGCAGAGGAAGGGATTATAAGAGAGTAAATTATGCTGGCTGGGGAATTCTGGGAGTTGATGTCCACCAGTCTTAAAGTGGCCAAGTTTGAAGACCTCTGATCTAAGTGGAAAGATTGTAGAGGGAAGGGATTATAAGAGAGTAAATTCTGATGGCTGAGGAATTCTGGGAGTTGATGTCGACCGCTCTTAAAGTTGCCAAGTTTGAAGACCTCTGATCTAAGTGGAGAGATTGTAGAGGGAAGGGATTACAAGAGAATAGGTTCTGATGGCTGGGGAATTCTGGGAGTTGATGTCCACCAGTCTTAAAGTGGCCAGGTTTGAAGACCTCTGATCTAAATGGAGAGATTGCAGAGGAAGGGATTACAGGAGAGTAAATTATGCTGGCTGGAGAATTCTGGGAGTTGATGTCCACCAGTCTTAAAGTGGCCAAGTTTGAAGACCTCTGATCTAAGTGGAGAGATTGCAGAGGAAGGGATTATAAGAGAGTAAATTATGCTGGCTGGGGAATTCTGGGAGTTGATGTCCACCAGTCTTAAAGTTGCCAAGTTTGAAGACCTCTGATCTAAGTGGAGAGATTGTAGAGGGAAGGGATTATAATAGAGTAAATTCTGATGGCTGAGGAATTCTGGGAGTTGATGTCGACCGCTCTTAAAGTTGCCAAGTTTGAAGACCTCTGATCTAAGTGGAGAGATTATAGAGGGAAGGGATTATAAGAGAGTAAATTCTGATGGCTGGGGAATTCTGGGAGTTGAAGTCCACAAGTCTTAAAGTTGCCAAGTTTGAAGACCTCTGATCTAAGTGGAGAGATTGTAGAGGGAAGGGATTATAAGAGAGTAAATTCTGATGGCTGGGGAATTCTGGGAGTTGAAGTCCACAAGTCTTAAAGTTGCCAAGTTTGAAGACCTCTGATCTCAGTGGAGAGATTGCAGAGGGAAGGGATTATAAGAGAGTAAGTTCTGCTGGCTGGGGAATTCTGGGAGTTGATGTCCACAAGTCTTAAAGTTGCCAAGTTTGAAGACCTCTGATCTAAGTAGAGAGATTGCAGAGGAAGGGATTACAAGAGAGTAAATTATGCTGGCTGAGGAATTCTGGGAGTTAATGTCCACCACTCTTAAAGTTTGAAGATCTCTGCTGTGGGGGATTCAGTCTTTGCACCCCCTACAAGGGGGGCTTTGCCATGTGGAGTGAAAGAGGGTGGGAGTCCATGATTGTCTTACATTGGTGAAAGAAATGGGCTCTTTCAGAGGCCTAGCACCCCAGGCTCACCCAGAAGACCCCATCAAAGGCCCCACTCAAAGCAACAGACCCTACTCGCTCCTTGTGATGTGATGGGCGGCAAGCTAGTTTAATAAAATACATGAACGTGACGTCATCCCATCCTTGCTAGGTTCTCTCAAGAGCCAGCCTTCCTCTCCTCTCAAGGTGGAAGCTTTATTTTTAAGGCTGGCTTTAGATTTTGCTGTGGGCACCGCAGAACTGGGCTGGCTGGCGTTATGGTCCAAAGGGGCCTGGCATGGCAGTGAGTCAGCTCTTGGGCGCTGGCGACAGCGTTGAGCTTGGTTGATCGAGTTCAGAAGCAGAGCCTGGGGTGTGCAGTCTGGGCACTCGCTGTCCCGAAGGATGGCCAAAGCCAGGAAAACGATGCTCCACCAGATGTGGAGGACATCTGGCCATGCGTGGAAAAGATGCTGCCGGTCGTAGCTTGTCAACATCAGGAATCGTTTCTAACCTGTGGGATTCATGAGGGCTTGTAGGCTTTGTCATCTCTAAGACCAGGTCAGGTGGGGATGTTCTCAACCTCTCCTTGGTGTAGCTGGGAGGCTCCATTTCCCCCCCCCCCAGGCCTGGAGTGTCCAACCTGGGCAGTTTTAAGACCTGAATTCTGGGCGTTGGTCCACAGGTTGGACACCCCTGGCTTAGTCCCAGGGCTGGGTGCAGCCTTCCTTCCTTCTCTTCCAAAGTGGCTCTACCTTCTTCTCTCTCTCTCCTCCACTCATTCCTGGCATACTCAGCTGCTCTGGGAGGCTCCCGAGTTGAGGAAGGGGCTTCTGCAACTCCTTATGTATTTAAGCCCTTCCAGTGGCAGCTGTTTCACTGCAGGGGGGGGGGACAGGACTGAGCACAGCTGCAGGAAGCTCTTGGTCCGACTGTTGACACCCGATCCCTTGGAAACTCCCCTGATAGGGAGCCTTTGCGAGTCTTTTTTTGTGTGTGCATAAAGTCTTATTTTTTCCTTTCAAATACATTCACAAATCTACATTCTTATAAATACTATTAACATTTATCTATTAACTATTAACATTTATCACTTTCTTGCCACCCTGTGTCTCCAGCTTTATTTTGCAACAACCCTACTCCTTCCTTCCTTCTCAATCTCCCTTCTTCTTTCCTCCTCTCCTTCCTCTTTTCTCCCTCCCCCACTCCTCCTCTCTTCTCTTTCGTACCCTCTCTCCTACTCTCACTTCCCCTTCCTTACTTCCTCTGCTTTGCCCTTTCTTCCTTTTCCTCCTCACCCTCCCTCCTTTCTGTTGTGGCCCTTGCTCTTTTTCTTTCTCTGATGGATTCTCGGGGTGGCATTTCAGCGATCCCCACTTTATATCTTCATGCAAATCATTTTCCCCGTTGCATTTTACTTCCCAATAATAAATCCACTTGTACCATTTTTGGGCTTGTATACTTGCACTTTAATGCTTTTCTATTCCCCCCCCTCCCTTAATTTGATAATGAGTTATTTATTCTATGCTCTTTTCCTTTCTATTTCTTTTTTTTAAAATATATTTTTATTTTCAAAACAAACATACAAATCCTCCTTTACATACTGTAGAAAGTGTATCAGTTGGTTACAAAAGGCTTTTGTGCATCTCTTCCACAGTCATCAAATATAGTTCATATTAACTCTAATATCTTAACTCGGATATTTATTATATTAAGGCCGAGGTGGCGCAGTGGTTAAATGCAGCACTGCAGGCTACTTCAGCTGACTGCAGTTCGGCTGTTCAAATCTCACCGGCTCAGGGTTGACTCAGCCTTCCATCCTTCCGAGGTGGGTAAAATGAGGACCCGGATTGTTGTTGGGGGCAATATGCTGACTCTGCAAACCGCTTAGAGAGGGCTGAAACCCCTATGAAGCGGTATATTACAATTACCCACCTCGGAAGGCTGGAAGGCTGAGTCAACCCTGAGCCAGTGAGATTTGAACAGCAGAACTGCAGTCAGCTGAAGTAGCCTGCAGTGCTGCATTTAACCACTGCGCCACCTCGGCTCAAGATATTAGATTGTGCAGAAACGAATAGGTTGACATTGAGAATAAAGGACAAAGAGGAACCAGTGTACTTACAGGACACGGGGGCGATTTTGTGATTGGCTTAAAAAAAAGATAAAAATAGAAAAAGAAAGGTTACAAAACCCAAAACAAATAACTCAGATGACACATTATTAAATCAGGGGGAGGGGAAATAAGGTGTGAAAATGTAAATATACAGGCAGAAAAATGATATGAATTGGCATGTTAAACAGCAATTATAAGGATGTATATTTAAGAATGAATCTGAAAGGAAAAATAAAAAACTTTTTTTTAAAAAAAGAAGTTGGTTTGGGGCATTCAGACAGCTTATATTACTCTCCTGTCTGGGGGCTTCCCAGAATGCAGGTAGTCGAGCCCAACATAGCAATAGCAATAGCAGTTAGACATATATACCGCTTCATAGGGCTTTCAGCCCTCTCTAAGCGGTTTACAGAGTCAGCATATCGCCCCCAACAATCCAATAGATAGATAGATAGATAGATAGATAGATAGATGATAGATAGATAGATAGATAGATAGATAGATAGATAGATAGATAGCAATAGCAATAGCAATAGCAGTTAGACTTATATACCGCTTCATAGGGCTTTCAGCCCTCTCTAAGCGGTTTACAGAGTCAGCATATCGCCCCCAACAACAATCTGGGTCCTCATTTCACCCACCTCGGAAGGATGGAAGGCTGAGTCAACCTTGAGCCGGTGAGATTAGAACCGCTGAACTGCAGATAACAGTCAGCTGAAGTGGCCTGCAGTACTGCACCCTAACCACTGCGCCACCTCGGCTCATTTCCATGGCTAAGCGAGACCGTGGTTAAGCGAGTTTCGCCCCATCTCTACGACAGCCTTTCTTGCCACCGTTGTGACTTGTTAAGTTTCAGTGCCGGGGTAACGTCTGAGGGTCTCTAAACGAACTGTTGTTAAGTGAGACAGTTAACAAATTCAAAGGCGCCAAGAATGAGCGCTGACGAGGCCTGCAGTTCCCTTCGGCTGGAGGGAGAACCGCCTGCTTCCCCTGTTCTTGTCCAGGGTTTGTTCTGTTGAAAAATCCCCCTGGACTCTTTCCTTGACGCTGCTGTGCTTGATGCAAGTTGGTTTCCCGGCCTGGTGTTAACTCCGGTGCCCATCATCCTGCCACCCTCTTCTCTGACGCTCTTGCAGCCAGCTAAAAACAGCTGAATGCCAAGAGGGAATTCTGCATTCTCCCTGCGACGAGCCAGAAATGTGGGCACAAACTCATCGAGGCGGAGAGAGTTGGGATCTAATTTAAACTCTCTCTATCTCTCCCTCCCTCCCTCCCTCCCTCCCTCTCTCTCTCTCTCTCGAGCGGGGGGGGGAGGCCTGCAGTGCTGCATTTAACCACTGCGCCACCTCGGCAGAAAATGGGACGGAGCAGAATGCTCAATCCGTGAGAGACCCACCAGGAACTGGGATGAGTCCAACTCACGTCGTATCTCCAGCCAACGCTTTGTTGAATCCCAAATCAGCTGCGTAAGGATTTGTGGAAATGGCCGGCTGATGTTCTCGTCCAACTCTGCTTCTCATCCAGCTGCCAAGAGATGCACCGTTTTTGTACAAGATGAGGTTTTTTTTTATATCCTGAACAGATGGTATCAAGCTTTATTTTGGGTGACAGGCCTCGGAAGCGTGCTCCGCCTTCTTCCACCACTGGAACCCCTCGTGATGAGTTTTGCCTTGACTTCTCCGACCCTTGTTAGATGTTCCTAGGTTTCTCTCTCATCCCTTCCCCTCGGTTCTGCTCCTCCTCAGTTATCCATCTTTCTCCTCTGATCCAGTCCCAAAGCACCCAAGAATCCCATGCAGCTAAAGAAGAAAAACATTCTCTGTGGCTTCCAGAAACTGGGATCCAAGATATAGTTGGATTCCTGGAAGGTCTGGATTGACCTTCAAAGGGGAGATTGGCAATGTTCCAGCGTAGGTTGATTGTTGTGTTGCAGAAGGACCTTCTCTTGAGGATGAGGGTCCAGGATTCTCTGTAGCAGTGGAAGCCTCAAGGGGCCATCTGCTGGAAGGCTGGTAGACTTCCTCCTGCCCTTGGTGGCCACTGGGAGACAAACTGTTGGACTAGATCAGGGATCTGCAACCTTAAACACTCGGACCCGTTTCCCACAGAAAACACCAGGAGCCACAAAACCTGGGTGGGCATGGCCAATTCAATGCCCTTGCCGCCTCCATGGCCTTCTCGCTGCTCTTGCAGCACCTTGTGCAGAACACTTAAATTTAGTGCGCTTCAAAATGGGGGAGACGGCATCTCCTCCTCCTCCTCCTCCTCCTGGAGGTCATTATGACACGGAGCATCAGCCGCAGCCGGGCTGGGCCAGTGTCTCGAAGCTGGGAGCAAGCCACGCGTCTCCCCGAGTGACCGAGGTGCGTGCAACACCAAGAAGCGTCGGCGAGGTGAGAGGAAAGCATGGGGGTGCTTTGCTCCCGCTCTGGAATATGGAGCGAGTCTCCATCCCCACCGTCACCCTTATCTTCTCAGGCCACGCAAGGAATGACTGTGAGGGGCGGGGCCAGCCAGCTGACGGGGAGCCACAGCAGGGGCACAAAAGAGCCGCATGCGGCTCAGGAGCCACACGTTGGCAACGCCTGGACTAGAGGAACAGGGCTCAACCTTAGCTTCTTCGGCTGTGAGTGGCTAAGTCGGCTGTCCAAAAAGGCCGTTGGGGGCCAGGACTAATCCGTGTGTCTGATTCCTGAACAAGCTTTCATTCCTCGCTGGTTTTTCCTGCTGGGAGCTAATGCCAACGTCTGACAACCCAGCCATTCGATTAATAATCTTTATTGCCTGTAGCCTTTTTATTTATACCCCAAAGGTCTCAAAAGCGACCGCACTCCATTGAAATGGATCCCCTAACCACGCCAAGTCCCAAGTTCTGCAGGTATTTGCATAGTTCTTGATGCCAGCTTATTATTAAAAGGCTGGAACAGCTCGAGATGGACATTTGGCCCCGATGCCGGGATGATTTAATACACTTAATGGAGTCTCATTGCCACCAAAAAATGCTAGCTAAAACAAGATTTTTTCGGGGGGGAGGGTTGCTTAGAAGAGCCCCGCCCTCAAAAGACTTTGGAGATTAAATTCCTGTAGGATGTTTGGAGCAAGGGGATGTGGATAAGCCGAGGTAAAGAGGAACCGGGCGGCGAGGAGCATTGGGGCTTCCACGGCTGGAGAGGAGAGCCGCCGTTGCAATTCCATTTTCCTTCCCTTTCTATTCCGTGGGATAAATAAAAATTGTACGCTGAATAGGCTAATGGCAATAAAAGAGGGGAGGAATCTATGGGCATGCGTATTATGGTTCACCAACAAAAGCGCGCCCGACTAAACCGTGGTGACAAAAACGCGCCGACGAATGAGCGCTGAAGCGCACCGACAACAGCGCGCCGACAAGCACGCTGTAAACATAATCCTAAACCTAACCCTAAACCTAACCCGTACCTTAACTTAAATCGTGCTTCTGTCGATGCGCTGTTGTCGGTGCACTGATGATGTAGCGTTGATGACGTCGCGGTTTTAGCGCTGTGGTTTTGTCAGCGCGCTTTTGTCATGCGCGCATTTGTCGGGTCATGGCGTATTATGGGTGTCCTTTGTGCTAGGACACACATGGTACCAAACCCATCCCTTGCGGCTTGTATATATTTTGGGACAGGCGGCTGGGAGGACTGTCTTTCAAAAGGTATCCGAAGGTGATTTTCTGTGTTTATTTTTGTAACTCTCCTCCCTAGATGGTAGGCAGAGGAGGAGAGAGACGCCTTACCAGCTTGCCTTAACACGTCAGAGGCTGTAGCAGACGGCAGCATTTAGCTAACCTTGGCTCATACCAGAGCTCCGCAGTGCCAGAACCAGCGGAAGGGACACCACTAGGAAACCCCAGGGCTTTAGGAGAGGACAGAAGTCCCTGCTGGAAGAAGGCAGGGGCAAAACGGCAAAGCCTTGCTGCCAAAATTTAGCCACGGGAGTTTGAGGTGGGTCCACAATCCGGAGCTTGCAAATTGAAATCCAACGCAATGAAATAGAAGATTTTTGTCTCCAGCTCAGGTTGGCTCAGCTCCATCCATCCACCCCTTCCTCCTCCTCCTCCTCCTCTCCCACTTCTCCCCCTCCTTGCTGAGATTCAGAGAGAGTGGTGGGGGGAGAGCAAGGGCCACCGTCTTCTTTCCGGCAGATCCGGCTAACCAAACCCTCCGGGTCACAGGTTAATAGGATCGCCGCTGATCCTGACGTCATTCTCCATCAGGCGACACAATAAAAGTGGCCGCCTTCCAGTTGCAAATGTCATCTTTTATGGCTTCGGGGGATGCTTGTCAGCAGAGGCCCAAAGAAAGGAAGGAGAAAAGGAAGGGGAGTTTTTTTGGGGGGGTCGAGGGTGACTCCTGGCCCCTCTGGCAAGGGGGCAAGGAAAGGGGCAACCTTTCCGTGAATGGCTCAGCTGGCATTTGCTGACGTGGGTTGGCATGATGAATGAAAAGCCCGTCGGGAGACCTGAAGACACCCAGTGCTTTGTTAGGCAGAGGGAGGGGGTGGAGGCTGTGTGCGTGTGGGTATGTGTGTGGTGGTGGGGGGAGAGCAGTGGTGGGATTCAAATAATTTAACAACCGGTTCTCTGCCCTAATAGCAATAGCAATAGCAGTTAGACTTATATACCGCTTCATAGGGCTTTCAACCCTCTCTAAGCGGTTTACAGAGTCAGCATATTGCCCCCAACAACAATCCGGGTTCTCATTTTACCCACCTCGGAAGGATGGAAGGCTGAGTCAACCTTGAGCCTGGTGGGATTTGAACAGCCGAACTGCTGAACTGCAGTCAGCTGAAGTAGCCTGCAGTGCTGCATTTAACCACTGCGCCACCTTGGCTCTAATGATTTCTTCCAACAGCCAGTTCATCAAACTGCTCAGAAACTTAACAACCGGTTCTCCCGGACTGGTGCGAACTGGCTGAATCCCATCACTGGGGGAGAGGGAAATGGGTGGTAGCAATGGGGCTGAAACCAAGAGAAATCCCCCCTTCGAAGCCAAGGGGGAATTGTAAGCAGACCTTGCTGTCTCCCCCCCCCCCCCTCTCCGTGTTCTCGCTCTGGAAGGGGCCCTCTCTGTGCCCTACCCGAACGCCGAGAAAGAATGAATAATGAAACCTGGAGGCTGCCTCGTCTGATGCAAACTGTGGAGCTGCTGCCTGTTGCATCGAAACACCCTGGCACGAAAGGCAAATGCCACTGTTGTAGCAGATTGTGGTTTGTAATCTACTTACGAAAGACCAGGACTTGAGACCACGAAGGAAGAGAAACAGGTTTATTGGATGCATCGAGTGCAGCGTGTTCACACACGACCCTGTGGAACGACCTCCCCGTTGAGATTCGCACCCTCACCACCGTCCAGACCTTCCGCACAGCTCTCAAGACCTGGCTATCCTGCCAGGCCTGGGGATAAGTTTCTAATTTACCCCGCCCGAGTGTTGAATGCTGAATGAAAGTTGTGTTTTTAACTGTTTATTTTAGTCACATACTATTTTTTTTTTGTTATATTGCACTTCCCCTTTCCCTACAAATGTAAGCCGCCCTGAGTCCCCTCAGGGAAAAGGGCGGCCTATAAATCCCAATAAATACAAATACAAATACAATTAAAAAAAATACCAACATCTGAATTGGCCTGAGCTACGCCCAGGGCAGTGATTTTATACCTTTAATCAAACTTCGTCAATCAGAGGGCGTTTAAAGAGGCGTATTCATACAAAACGTAAAAGCCCCTGTTCAGAACAGGGAAGTACATCTTGGAAAAATACAAAAGCAGATATTCACACAAAAGTATCAAAAACAGGAAAGCTGATTTCGTACCAACAGTTTTCTGCAACTTCTCTGTTCTATCTCTCCCCCACGTCTGGCTTCCTGTGGCTCCACTTTACAGGGTCTTGCCACACAGTTCAGCCCTATTTGTGATACTTATGAGGACGTGGGGGAGAAGGTTCACTGCAGCTAAAAGTCACCTTTGGGACTCCAGGGCACTGGACTAAAAGCCAAACTAAAATGAATTTATAAGGTCCATTCTATTAAGACCACCTAACCTGGCCAGCCACTGGTGGGTTTACCTGTGCAACCCATGCTGTATCACCACCATTGTTATGTCGTGCGTGCCAGTGAATCGCTGAAAATCACACTTCCTCCCTCCTTCACACACACACACACCGTCTGTGCACTATTGACATAGATTTCGTGCCGTGGGGACACGAATAGGAGACTCCCGTGTTACTCCGGCCTCCCTGGTTTTGACAGGTGGTTTGATGAGCTGGCAGCCGCCTTCATGGTGCCTGGAGCTGGCCTCCACCTTGGGGAAGGGATTGCGCCCCTGAAGGATGCAAAATGCCCCCTTGCCGCGCCCTACTTCTACGCGATGCTCTCCCCGTTTGGCCAAAGGCGAGCATGGACGGAAGGACATGTCGGATTAAAGGGACAGGATCAGGGCATTTGTTTTTAGGCAAATGTTGGTTGTCTGTTTTCAGGTGGGTCCTGCAGATTAGATTAGATTAGATTTATTACATTTATATGCCGCCCTTTTCCCCGAAGGGGACTCAGGGCGGCTCACAATCCAAGTCAGGGAAGGGGGTACAGATAAGGGATAAAAAAGACGAACATAACAGTATAAAAATTTAAAAACACACAGCAGTCATACCATTCGAGAAGGGGGGCAAAGCTCTTTAGCCCCAGGCCTGTCGGAACAGCCAGGTTTTAAGGGCTTTGCGGAAGGCCTGGAGGGTGGTAAGGGTTCGAATCTCCACGGGGAGTTCGTTCCAGAGGGTCGGAGCAGCCACAGAGAAGGCCCTCCTCCGGGTAGTCGCCAGTCGGCACTGGCCGGCGGATGGAATTCAGAGGAGGCCTAATCTGTGGGATCTAATTGGTCTATTGGAGGTAATTGGCAGGTCCTGGGAGAGGGCAGGAAAGGGATTTCATGCCTCCCTTTTGCCTGTGGCGTTGTCTGGGCCAGCTGCTTGGTATTTAAGACATCCTGATTTCCAGCCCAATTTTCCTTTTGAAGGGTACTTGAGCTAGCGAGATCTGACATTTACTTCAGCACTGGCATTTATCATGCGACGAGAGGCCTAGATCAGCAGGATGGAGTAAAATTCAACCTGTGTTTCATGATGTCTTCCTCACCCGTTGGTCTACGGAGGGATGGCCAAAGGCTGCCTTTAGAAGGACCTCGGTCCTTTTTTCAAGCTAGCAGTGAAGACGGCGGGAGTTACTCAGAGCCGAGAGCGGCTGGCAGCCTTAGAGAAAGGAAGGTTGTGACAAGCTCTGTTATCTAACCATGCAATGGGAAAGGATTTGGGTGTGAAGCTCTTCCCGCACGGTTGATTGTGGTTTGGAGATAAGGCACCGAATTTCTGGCTGACCTTTAGATTTCAAAGGGGTTTGGGCAGCTTGGATCAAAGGATACTTTCCTGAAGGTTATGGCGCCACCCTTCTGATCATGTCGGAACGAACCCGAGAAGCTCTTCATGTGTTGCCACAGGAGTACAGCTTCCTCTGGGACATGCATGTGAGTTCAGCTTCTCTCTAACCCGATTGCCCAACTGGCCCACCCATAGTCCCATCACCCCAAGTTGACCTTGGCCAACTGAAGTGTCAGCGGTTCCATCATCCTAAGGTGGATAGGACCATCAGTGGCCTCACCACTGGAGAGCCTTCTCTGTGGCTGCTCCGACCCTCTGGAACGAACTCCCCGTGGAGATTCGTACCCTCACCACCCTCCAGGCCTTCCGCATAGCCCTTAAAACCTGGCTGTTCCGACAGGCCTGGGGCTAAAGACTCGCTGCCCCACTTCGAATGGTATGATTGTTGTGCTTTTAACTATGTATGTTTTTTTATGTTTTTGTTATTCTGTTTTGTATTTCCCCTCCCTTTTTGAGTTGTGAGCCGCCCTGAGTCCCTTCAGGGAAAAGGGCGGCATACAAATAAAATTAAACCTTAAACCATCTTGACTGACATGACCATCAGTGGTAGCTCCACCACCCCAAGAATGACTTCCTCTTGTGGAATGGTCCAACTAATTTTCAGGAGCTGCTGCTCTTCGGCCTGGACTGTCAAGTGGAGAGGAGAAGAGCTTGCCCTTCCTCTGCGGGGCTTCCTGCTTATTCAAGAACAAAGCCCCCAAAGGTTTAAGATGTACCTCCATGCCTGCCTCTTCCTTTCTTTCATTAGCGACTCCTCCACCGGCCTGACATTTCACGGGAATGATGGCCTGTTTACTTTATGCAAATAAGGCCCTAAATTATGCATGGGCAGTGATGAATTGGCACATCTATTTCCTGGCTTGGCATAAACCCATCTAGAATTAGCTTCGTTGTGGCAGGAGCACAAAGCACATGGATGGTGCCGGGGAGGGGGGGAGAGGAGAGAGATGCTGAGTGGGAAGTGGTGAGTTCTGTACCGACGGGGAGGAATCTTCCCACTGAAGACCACCTGATGGGAGCAAACATTGAGGGGATGGATCCTTGGTTCTTTTCTCTCTCTTTTTTGCTGCTGGAATACGGGGCTGTATTATGAATTGCCCGAGAGAAACAATTAGACGGTTCTCGTGAATGCAAAAAGTGGAACTATGCCATGGGAGGTGGGGGAACACATTGGTTCTCATAGGAAGCATCATTTCTGGTGTGGGGAGGGAAATGGAAAAGAGCCAAGAACGGTTCTCAGATATATATTTTTTCCACATAATATTTTTATTTCCATTTCATTCTATACAATCACATGTTTACTGTGCATAACCGGAGCATGTAACCTTGAGTAATAAACACAGCCTTCACTTATATAGAAAATGCCCCCTACAATACAAACCCAATATACCACCTTGGCCCACCATACACCCTCTTTCAACCCCCTCCAACTTTCATTCTTCCTTCTTACATACCCCTCTACTACCTACTTCCCCTCCCCCTCTATCACTCCCTCTCTTCATCCATTATAGCAATAGCAATAGCAGATTTTTATATACCACTTCATAGGGCTTTCAGCCCTCTCTAAGCGGTTTACAGAGTCAGCATATTGCCCCCAACAACAATCCGGGTCCTCATTTTACCCACCTCGGAAGGATGGAAGGCTGAGTCAACCCTGAGCCGGTGAGATTTGAACCGCTGAACTGCTGATCTAGCAGTCAGCTGAAGTGGCCTGCAGTACTGCACTCTACCCACTGCGCCACCTCGGCTCCATTCCCTCCCTTCCTTCTCCTCCTCGTCTCTCTCACCCTCTCCACCCTCCTTCTTCTTTCGCTCAACTCCTCCCTTCGGTTTACTTCTATTACCTTCCAATATATTCAGCTTGTTCTATTTTAACACTAACATTAAAAAGCCACAGTATACAAGTGCAATCATGTACTTTAGAATTTAACACATATTATATTTTCCCCCTCCCCCTAAAACCCCACCTCCCTTCCCTCCCCCCGACTTCCCAGAGCCCATACACGGTATAACTTTTTAACAATCACAGTCTAAAATGTCTCTACATTGAGCTCAGCTTCTTACTGTTACCCAAATTTTAAACAATTTAAGTTATTACTGATGTTAAACATAAGCTATCTGGAGTTTCTTAGTCCCATATTTACTTTGTGTATAATCAATCTCAGATTTTGATCGTCTTCCAGCTCAATGAAAACCGGGAACAGTCAACCACGGAGCTTACCCAAGCCATGGTGCCCTCTTTGAAGTTCTACAGATGACACTTGGTGGCATTTCGCTCAAGCCAAAAACTGAAGCGGCCACTTGACAGTTGAGAGCAAGGGATGAACCTACCGTTCCCGGAAGCCCCCCGTTAAGCAGATGAGTCTTCTGGATGAATCAGTAGATAATAAAAGCTGTCCAAAAATTACACCGGTGATGTAGGTGTGAGATCTGCAACCACATTTGGTCTCCCATCTCCCTCTCGAGGCTGGCTTTGAACTGCAGATTGCAGCCTGGTCAGATTTTTTTTAAAAACTTTCTGGCTTCTCTTTCACTCCCGTGTATTGTCGCACTTTTCCCTGATGAAGAATTGAGAGATCCTGCCTGCTTCTTTATTCCCACTGAGCTGAAAGTTACTGATCGACAGAGGTTGGAGTTGTTCTTGTTTCCTTCAACCATTAAGGGGAAGGGAATCTTCCTGGAAGGAAAGGGGGCTGGGAGAAGATTGGAGATGGATGGATGGATGGATGGATGGATGGAAGGTCCCTCTAGGCAGAGACCAGAGTCAAATGGTCCACCTGTTTTCCTAGACAGAAAATTAGCAATAGCAGTTAGACTTATATACCGCTTCATAGGGCTTTCAGCCCTCTCTAAGCGGTTTACAGAGTCAGCATATTGCCCCCAACAGTCTGGGTCCTCATTTCACCCACCTCGGAAGGATGGAAGGCTGAGTCAACCCTGAGCCGGTGAGATTTGAACCGCTGAACTGCAGATAGCAGTCAGCTGAAGTGGCCTGCAGTACTGCACCCTAACCAGTGTGCCACCTCAGCTCCTGGTGTTCTGTCTGCCCAAAACGGCCCAGTTTTTCTTGCATCTAAAGCAGTGGTGGGATTCAAATATTTTTTTTTCTTTTATATTTTTTTTTTATTGAAAATTTTGAAAAAAAAAACTTTTACAAATGTTTACCTCCCTCCCCCTCCCCTCCCCACCCTAACCCCCCCAATCCCCCCCCCGACTTCCCAGAACCAATACAGGGTATAAATCTTTAACAAAGATATTCTAAGATAAACTTTAAAAAAAGTTAGTATCATCTTTCATTTGAGCTTTAACTCCTCTTTGCTAGGCTAACTCTGAACAGATTATATCATTCCTTGTTTCTTCAGTCATAAGCTATCTGGAATTTCTTGGTCCCGTATTTATTTTGAGTATAGTCAATCCATCTTCTCCACTCCAGTTTATATCTCTCGTTTGAATGGTCCTTGAGATATGCTGGTATTTTAGCCATCTCTGCTAGGTTTGTTACTTTTAATGTCCATTCTTGAATAGTAGGCAGATCTTCCTTCTTCCTGTATTGCGCCACCAAATAATTTAACAACCGGTTCTCTGCCCTAATGACCATCTGGGAAGGTGGGGCTCGGTGGTCATGTGACTGGGTGGGAGTGGGCAACTCAAGGTCACTCAGGTCGATGGACGCTTCGCCTTAGCTGTTACAATATAATCAGGGTTAACCGGAGAGGCAGTTTCTGTAAGCAGGGCAATAAAGGTTAGGCTAGAAACAACACCAGAATGTTTCCTTCCTGCCTTCCTTACAGGATTAGCCCTGTAAAGTGGGGAAAAAAACAAAAGGAGATTTCTTCCAACAACCGGTTCTCCGAACTGCTTAGAAAGTTAACAACCGGTTCTCCTGAATAGGTGCGAACCGGCTGAATCCCACCAATGATCTGAAGTCAAGAGACGAGAAGCTGCAAGGAAGCGGGAAATAAATAAGAGGCACAAGGAGAACAAAATCAATGACCAGGACAGCTATTAGCTAGAAGTGCTTTTCCATAGCAGCTGAAGAATGTGGGTGGCTTCTATTAAATTTAATTATGCACTTGCTCTGTGTGTGGTGGGTTGGATATCTGGGGGCTGGAAAGAGAGGGTGGGGGAGGCTATTTTTAAAGGACAATCTGCACTGATAAAGATGAGACTCTTGCGACCCAGGTGGGTTACGTTCTCCTTCTCAATTCCTAGGAATCCTCTGAGGCATTTTGTCTCTGTCCCAGCAGAGCCCCACCCTCTCCTCTGGGTCTTCCCTGGGGAGGCTATGAGGAGGAAGGGCGATTGCCAATGTCACAATGCTCGGGAGACTTCCCGAGAGATGAGGGGCGAGTCAAGGGCTGCATACCATATCACTGCTGGATGAATTGATGTCCATCCAACTTGGGAACATCTTGTATCTCAGCTCTGATTCCACCCTCACTCCAGCCCTATGAGGGTGGTTTAGATGAAGAGAGGAGCCCTGTTTACATGCCACCTTTGATTGGATCGAAAGACTGAATATCTCCAAAGAGTGAAGCTACGAAAAGTTCAGGGGCCCACCTGTTGAAAATGTTGGCCAAGTGTTGTGGCCCAGCAGGAGCCATTGGAGCTGCCACCAGACTCCGACAGCGAGGGGCCCTGTGAGTCAGCTCTGGAGGATGTGGAGGACCCTGGACAGGGTTCCGACTCCCAGCAGGGCACAGAGAGGCTGGTTGGCCACCAGGAGGCACCTGAGCCTTGGACCAGTGGGGAGGAGACAAGGGAGAGTGAGACGGAAGACAGCAGTGAGTTGTTCCTGGATGCCCGGTACCGAACAGCTAATAGGCGTCAGGAACAGTTGCGCAGTTACAGGAGGTAATTGCACTCAGCTGGTGGTCATTAGGCTCCTCTCCAGACTATAAAAAGGACTGCTTGTGCACACGCCCCTCTTGCAGAAGTCAACGCATTGACTAAAAGTTGGAGAACTTTTGTAATTAGCTTGGCAAGCTGGATTGCTGCCAAGGTTTGTCTAAGTTGCTGCCAAGGTCCTTATCTGTTTGTTATGCTTGGCTTTCAGCTACCGAGATTTTGGTTTCTTGCTATTAAAGTACATTCCAGTTAAGCTTGTCTCGGCATTCATTACTGGATGGAGGAGGGGGTCAGAACAGCCAAGCATGCAGTATATTCCTCGTGAGTTTTGTGACTCGACCAGGTTCTTCTGGACTCTTCACCCCTGTTGGTTTGCTGGCGGGCAGGTGGGCTCCGTTTGCTTGAGAGCCGGAAGGAAGGGGGTCTGCAGTTTTGTCCCAAGGCCTGGGATTGAGACGGACAGCTCTGCGTTTCTTCCAACCCAACACGTACAAAAAAAGGTAGCTGCTCCACTGGACTGCATCAGACTGAAAGCCAGCAAGACGTTTCCTGTCGTCCTTTGAAAGGAGCTCATCTTTCATTCTTCCCTTGGGCTGTACAGTTTTTGATCTGTGCCCAAATTGGTTAACAGAGACATTTCATGCATCACAAGGACGAGCCCAGAACAAATCAGAAACCTGCTAATGAAGGAGATGAGCTTGCTAATTGCCCGAGTCGTGCTCGGCTACATCGCCAGGTGCCTACTGCAGCAAGAAGCACCTGTGATATCCAGATGCCATGCAGGAGAAGCAGGCAGAAGGGCAGTTGGCGAGGTGTCGCAGTGGTTAAATGCAGCACTGCAGGCTACTTCAGCTGACTGCAGTTCTGCAGTTCGGCTGTTCAAATCTCACCGGCTCAGGGTTGACTCAGCCTTCCATCCTTCCGAGGTGGGTGAAATGAGGACCCGGATTGTTGTTGGGGGCGATATGCTGACTCTGTAAACCGCTTAGAGAGGGCTGAAAGCCCTATGAAGCGGTATATAAGTTTAACTGCTATTGCTATTGCTATAGCTGGCAGAGAAGCCCACCAGACTTTCAATGTTCAAATGTTGCCAGGTAGGATATCCTGCAGCGAAAAGGAGCAGGGCATTTGGGGAGACAGTAAGGGGGGGGGGTCACAAAAGTCAGGTTGCCTTGCAGCACACCTGAAAAGGCAGAGAGTGTTGATTGTATGGTCACAGCATTATTTCTCTGTCGTCGTCCCCCCACCTCTGCCCTGATGTCTTTGCAAGGATCTTCCCCAGAAGGGAAGGTACAGACTGCAGTTATAGAGAAGTGGGTCCCCTAGCTCGATGAAGAGAAAAAAGTCAATCTAATTGAGGATGATGGTAGGTTTTAGTGAAAGAGGGGTACTTCATGTTCAGAAAGGCCAACAACTTTGTTGGCATCGGACCTGGGTACCTGAGAGACCGCCTCCTGCCGATTACCTCTCTCAGGCCAATTAGATCGCACAGGTTGGGTCTCCTCCGGATTCCATCTGCCAGCCAATGTCGGCTGGCGACTCCCCGGGGGAGGGCCTTCTCTGTTGCAGCCCCGGCCCTCTGGAACGAGCTCCCTGTTGAGATCCGGACCCTTACTACCTTCCCGGCCTTCCGCAAAGCCACCAAGTCCTGGCTGTTCCAGCAGGCCGGGGGGAGCTGAGAAGCATCTACCTCCACAGAAATTGTGAATGTTGGTTTTGTTTTTAATATGTTGTCTTTGTCTCGTTCTCCCCCTTTCCCTTGTCTTTTGTGAGCCGCCCGGAGTCCTCCAGGAGTGGGCGGCATACAAGACAAATAAATAATAATAATAATAATAATAATAATAATAATAATAATAATAATAATAATAATAACTTTATCCCAAGGTGCTACAACATTCATTTATCTGTGTTGTATTTGTCCCGAGCATTTTCCTTATCTCCTTTGCAATGTCAACTTTTAATTTCAACTCAGGGAGGGGCCTATTTGCTGGATTGACCAAAGCACCAGAGCACCAGGGCAAGAAGCAATGGATGGGAACTAATTAAG
Organism: Thamnophis sirtalis; assembly: GCF_051295495.1. NCBI lineage: Eukaryota > Metazoa > Chordata > Lepidosauria > Squamata > Natricidae > Thamnophis > Thamnophis sirtalis. The sequence goes on along the minus strand of NW_028261393.1, from coordinate 54,831,483 downwards.
GAGGGAAGCAAGCTGGAATCGAGGAGAAGCGTCTTGCCTTTAGAAATCGTGGGTGCTTCAAAAGAAAGAGAAAATAAGGTGGTGTTACAACAGGCGCTAGGGATGGTAAAGAAAGCAATCCAAGCTATACCTTATAACCTTTTAAATGGAATAACGAAAGTATAAGAATGGCAAAGAAAAAGAATAACTATGTGAATGTATACCTATAATCTGTATGTAAGAGAACAAATGACAGTAAAAATACATAGCATAATATAGGTAAATAATATCTGGTCATAAGTAGCTAAGTTTAAATAAATAAAGAAATGTACATAAACATGGATAACGAATAAGGAGATTATGAATGCAAGATAGAAATGTATAGAAGGGAAAACACTAACTGCAAAGAAACCGATTCGGAACCTCTGTATGATATACGATGGAACTTCTTGTTCCTATGTTGTTTTAAGTCATGTGTCTGTTTCTGTTGAAGAGTATTCGGAGACTTCAACTCGTCCAGAACGCAGCCGTGCGAGCGATTGTGGGTGCACCTCGGTACACCCACGTTACACCTATCCTCCGCGAGCTGCACTGGCTACCGATCGGTCTCCGGATACGCTTCAAGGTGCTAGTCGTAACTTATAAAGCCCTTCATGGTATTGGACCTGGGTACTTGAGAGACCGCCTGCTGCCAATTACCTCCCACAGACCCATTAGATCTCACAGGGTTGGCCTCCTCCGGGTGCCATCTGCCAGCCAATGCCACCTGGCTATTACCCGGGGGAGGGCCTTCTCTGTGGCAGCTCCAGCCCTCTGGAATGAACTCCCCGCAGGGATTCGGACCCTCACTTCTCTCCAGGCCTTCCGAAAAGCCGTCAAAACCTGGCTTTGTCGGCAGGCCTGGGGGTGATGAGTTCCCTCCCCTCTCGACATGTATGGTTGTGCGACTGTTGCCTACTTTTATTATTTGTATTTTGTCTTTTATGTTCCCCCTTTTTTTCCCCTTTGAATTGTTCGCCGCCCTGAGTCCTCCCGGAGAAGGGCGGCATACAAATAATAAAATACCAATACCAATACCAATGTGTTTATGTGTTTAAAATAAAATAAAAATTAAAAAGGAAAGAAATCATGGGTGCTTCCATCACTGGAGGTTTTTAAGAGGAGATTGGACAGTCGCTTATCTGAAATAGTGAAAATTCTCCTGCTTGAGCAGGGCGCTGGACTAGAAGACCTCCAAGGTCCCTTCCAGCCCTCTCCTCTCCTCTCTGTTGAAGTCCCCATCATTTTCTCACTAAGAAAGGCTTTGATCCACATTGGCGCAGACATTAAAAGCCTAAAGGTGTATGGGTGGGGGGCAGGGGGGAGGTGTTCCTGTCATGGCCACTTCTGCCTTTACTGGTTCCATTTGCCTTCTACACAGATCCCAGTATCCCTTTCCCCCAGGCCCCGCGGTTGCAAATCGAATTTGTCAAGACGTATTCATCAGATTATGGGGAATGGAAGCACACACTAATATCCAAGCCGTGGCAAAGAGGATGTTTGCGAACCCGGCATTATTCCACGATTTATCTTCTATTATTAGGAAGACAGCGGTGTTTATATTTTAATAGCACAGGGTGGGAGCCAACCAGATGGTAGCTGGAACAAGCTGCGTGGTTTTTTTTATCAAAGCGGGAAAGAGGAAGAGAAGTGAAAATCTCTAAAGCAGGGCTTCTCAATTTCCCCAAACATTTAAGACGGGGGTACGTCCAACCCCCAGAATTCACAGTCAGGGATCTCCAAACTTAGCAACTTTAAGACCTGTGGCGATTCTCGGTCATTCCCAAAGGTGCTTTTTCAAGAGGCAACTGGAGACTCTGGTTTTTCTTTAAAGACGTTAAAACCTCCTGTGGGCTTGTATATTAGGCTTGACGAGGGGTGTTAGATTTTAAAGTAATATGATTGCACACGTATACTGTCTTCTCTTATTTTTTCTTTAAAACTAAGATATGTTAAGTATATTGATACGGAAGCATAAATACCATCAACATAGAATGGAGTTTGCTCAGAAGCTGAAATACACCAATGAGAGGAAGAGTGGGAAACAGAGGAGAGAAGAAAGATAGGAAGAGAGGGATAGGAGAGAGAGTAAGGGGGGAAGATGAGGAGGATAAGGAGGAGTGGAATGAAGAGAGAGGAGAAGGAGAAAGGAAGGGGAAGTAGAGTAGAAAAGGATGACGGAGGGAAGAAAGGAGGTAGGAGAGAGGTAGAAAAAAGAGGTGTATGGAGAGCAGAAGAGCTAATAATGGGTTTTTATCTTTCTGGGCATTGATGGCAAGAGGAACTGATGTAATTACTACTTAATACAATAGGATATTGGCTATGTAATAGTATACATGTGATTATATGTTATGAAACTGAACACTGAGCCAAGGTGGTGCAGTGGTTAAATGCAGCACTGCAGGCTACTGCTAGATCAGCAGGTCAGCGGTTCAAATCTCACCGGCTCAGGGTTGACTCAGCCTTCCATCCTTCCGAGGTGGGTAAAATGAGGACCCAGATTGTTGGGGGCAATATGCTGACTCTCTGTAAACCGCTTAGAGAGGCCTGAAAGGCCTATGAAGCGGTATATAAGTCTACTGCTATTGCTATTGCTATAAAATGGAAAATTAAAAAAAAGAATACATTTAAAAAAGCACAAAAAAAGGAAGGAAAAGCAGAAGGAGACTTAAGAGAAAGACAACTTCAAAAGAGAACACGGGTTGCACAAATCCTGGCTTGGCCCAAAGTGCCCGGTGGGATAGCAATAGCAATAGTTAGGCTTATATACCGCTTCATAGGGCTTTCAGCCCTCTCTAAGCGGTTTACAGAGTCAGCATATCGCCCCCAACAACAATCTGTGTCCTCATTTTACCCACCTCGGAAGGATGGAAGGCTGAGTCAACCTTGAGCCTGGTGGGATTTGAACAGCCAAACTGCTGAACTGCAGTGCTGCATTTAACCACTGCGCCACCTCGGCTCAAGAGTCCCCCAAATGACTTTCTTTTGGTCTCTTCCTTCAGCGCCTTGGCAGTTTTGAGGAATTCGCAAGCAACGCTTGTCGACATTTTGATCTAAGAGAACATTGATTTGAACTGCCGAGACATTTCGGGGTGCTGCCGTGTTAGGTGTGTTGATTTTTCCAGGTGTGCTGGCCCAGTTCCTGTTGTGGGGGCAGTAAGAACTATTGTTCCAGTCAGGGATATGAACGGAACAAGACTTGGATTCAAAGCAAACCAAACGAAACCAGAATAAAAAAAAAAATGCAATTACCGAAGGGCACTGATGCTTTTCTGTGGCGTGCTACAATGCTATTGTGCTTCCTTTGTGGTCCTTTCTGCCCTGCAGGCAGTGCAAAGCCTTTGGACGGAGGAAGATAAATCAAGTCAACGTTTGGCTGTGCTTGCAATGCAAATAACAAGTTTGCAATGTAAACACGCTGAAGCCGAGCGCTGTTATTTCTGCAAACGTTGCTAAAGCGGGCATTATTTTGGAGGTTTTGATGTGGTCTGAAGCCTCTTGATCGCTTGTCACTTTGGGATATGTTGAAAAGAGAGCTCTGATGGGCTTGGTCGTATCGTCCTAGCAATAGCAGTTAGACTTAGATACCGCTTCATAGGGCTTTCAGCCCTCCCTAAGCAGTTTACAGAGTCAGCATATCGCCCCCATCAATCTGGGTCCTTATTTCACCCACCTCGGAAGGATGGAAGGCTGAGTCAACCTTGAGCCGGTGAGATTTGAACCGCCGAACTGCAGATAGCAGTCAGCTGAAGTGGCCTGCAGTGCTGCACTCTAACCACTGCGCCACCTCGGCTCTCCTACCCACCCCTTCCTCCTTCGCTCGAAGAGCTGGGTTCTAGGAAGCTAAACTTTCTCCTCTCTAAGCTGATTTCTCGACATCTACCCCACTGGGCTTGTATCGCTACTCCTTGGTGATTTTAAAATGCCAACTTCTTTTTAGAAGGCAAAATTTGGGGCTAGGGACAGAGGACACTAAATGCTTTTAATAAGCGGTTGTCGGCTTCTGTTGTCACATCAAAAAATCACTCTTTGGTTCTTGCCTTCAAGGTGATTTGAAGGAGGACAGCTTTATTGATTCCCCCCCCCCCACACACACTTAACATTTCCAAAGCTTTTTCCTTTAAGATTGTTCTGAACAATCCATCCTTCACTCCACATGCTCCGTGATGGCGAACCTATGACACACCTATGACAGAGCCGAGGTGGCACAGTGGTTAAATGCAGCACTGCAGGCTACTTCAGCTGACTGCAGTTCTGCAGTTCGGCAGTTCAAATCTCACCGGCTCAGGGTTGACTCAGCCTTCCATCCTTCTGAGGTGGGTGAAATGAGGACCCGGATTGTTGTTGGGGGCAATATGCTGACTCTGTAAACCGCTTAGAGGGGGCTGAAAGCCTTATGAAGCGGTATATAAGTCTAACTGCTATTGCTATTGCTAATATGAGTGTAATGCTAAACCCGCCATCCTGGGCCCAACGTTTGGGAAGCCAGGCTCTGCCTGTCACAAGCCAGGACAAAGGGTGAGTGATGGAGGAGTAACACCTCCTTAAAAAAACCTTGGTCCAGCTGGCCCGGCTGGTGGCACCTCGTAAGGGCCCCCTTCCCAGGGTTACGGGAGAAGACGGTCAACGGTTTTGAAGGTGGCTCTACGCCCTCACGACAGATCAAGCGGCAGAACCATCTTCTAGGACAGTGTTTCTCAACCTTGGCAACTTGAAGATGTCCAGACTTCAACTCCCAGAATTTCCCCAGCCAGCGAATGCAAATATGTAAAAGTGATAAAGGTGAATAAGGACAAGGACTATGTGAATGTATACTTGTAACCACATGTAAGAGAATAAAAATAAAAAAAACACTTTTTAAAATATACTGAATGCAGTGCAGGGCACAGGAGACATAGAAAGGAAAATAAGGGAACATAGCGAGATGAAATTCCCCTCTCCTCTGAAGAGGAAGCCGGGAAGGAAGGAAGAGGAAGGTTGACTGGGCATGAGAGAGATTGGTTCATTCCCGGCCCCCTACAATGGAGACCTTGGCAGAAGCAGCCGCCACCACCATCACCAATGTGGAGCTTCTTCTTCTTCTTCTTCTCCTCCTCCTCCTCCTCCTCCTCCTCCTCCTCCTCCTCCTCCTCCTCCTCTTCCTCCTCCTCCTGGGTCTCCCCACCCCAAGAGATGCTTTTAATGCCTTTCCTGGCATTTCAGAGGGTGAGAACGCGGCTTGGTTAATTGCAAAGGTTTGGGGCTGCCAACCGTTTAGTTCCTATGGTTACAGGCTAAGAAGCCGCGAAAGAAAACAAAACACCAGGTTCTTCAAACCAGTTGCACGCTCTGGAATCCACGAATGCTAATAACTCATTTACTTATAACACTAATCATTAATTGGGCTCCGATCGGCCCCTGCCAAGCCTTGCGAAGAAGGAGGGCACGGCGAGGTCATTGCTGCATTCTCACTCTCCGTTAACAGCCCTAATGGGGCGATGATACATCTCCGGATATCAATTAGCACGGTCCCAATTACCCATTTAGTTATCCGCGCTTGTCGCTTGTCGCCGGCGCAGCTCGGGCGGCTCGCCTGCTGGTTCTGTGCGTTCCTCTTCCATTAAAACCGCAGGCCTCCTAACAGCCGAGCCGTTTTGGGGTCCTGAGACTTCGCTGGGGAAGAACGGCATCGCGGCTTCGTCGATGTTCCTGGGGGAGCGTCTCTAAATTAGGAGAAGAGTGGTTTTTATAGCCGGCTGTTAACGTGCGGTTTAATAAGAAGGAATACAATTGGTGCTGACTTTTAATTCATCCCTTCTTCCAACAGAGAGAAATTATCCGAAGGAAATTTCCCACAGAGCCCTACATGGCTTGGGGCCTGGATATCTGCGGGACCGCCTCCTGCCATCTACCTCCCAACGACCCATAAGATCTCACAGACTGGGCCTCCTTCGGGTACCGTCGACCGGGCAATGCCGGTTGGCGACTACTCGGGGGAGGTCTTTCTCTGTAGCTGCTCCGGCCCGGTGGAATGATCTCCCCGCAGAGATCCGGACCCTTCCCACTCTCCCGGCCTTCCGGAAAGCCATTAAAACCTGGCTGTTCCAGCAGGCCTGGGGCTGTTGACCCCAAAATATGGTCCAGCCCCACTTGGAATGGAGTGCATGGTGTGCTGTTTTTAAATCTTATCTTTTCTTTCCCTGTATTTTTTTATTTATTTGTTTCTGTACTGTAAGCCGCCCGGAGTAGCAATAGCAATAGCAGTTAGACTTATATACCACTTCATAGGGCTTTCAGCCCTCTCTAAGCGGTTTACAGAGTCAGCATATTGCCCCCAACAGTCTGGATCCTCATTTTACCCACCTCGGAAGGATGGAAGGCTGAGTCAACCCGACGGGATTGGGCGGCATATAAATGTTATTAAACTTGCAAACTTGCAAACTAGCTGGCAAAATGCTACGTAGCTGGAGAAAATGTCCATCCAGCTCAGATGTCAAATGTCAAGACTCGGGAGCAGAGAATCCTAGGGCTGGAAGAGACCACGGGGGTCTTCGTATCCAATTCCCTTGCCCGCTTACAAGGCAGGTGTCCTTGTACCATCCCAGGTAAATGGCTTCCCTATCTTTTCTTGGCAACCTCCAATGACAGCACCTGCGACTTCAGGAGGCGAACCGTATCACTGATTACGTTGTAGCCTGGTTCCAGCAACCCAAATCAGAGGAGGAGGAAAAGGCGTGGGAGTTGGGGGTCAGCATCAAGACAACTTGAGAGCTCCGAGAGGGAAGAGGGAATGGAGCTGGCAGAGAGAGAGAGAGGCGGACCCTGGGATGCCCGTCAGCCAGAGGTGGGTTCCTACCAGTTCGCACCTATTCGGTAGAACCGGTTCATCAAATCTACCGAACTGGTTAGAAGAGGTTCCACCAGTGGACCCGGAAAGCAGTCTTCGGCGCTTCCATGCAGGTGCACAGTGCATACAACACCTGCACGACACTCCGCCGAGCAGCTGGAGCGTCACGGAGGTGTCACTGAATGGTAAAACACATGCACACACTGCACGCCTGTGTGTATGCATCGCACACGTGGAGGACGCTGGGCCCCATTGCAACCATACCAGGATCCAGAACCCACCACTGAGGTACAGTGATCGCTGCTCCCAACTACTACCGGGATGGCCATACCGGTTGGGATCAGTGGTGGGTTTCAAAAATTGTTCGAACCTACTCTGTGGGTGTGGCCTCCTTTGTGGGAGTGGCTTGCCGCCCATGTGACCGGATATGAAGATGCCGACGAAACTTGTCAGAACCACCTTAAATTACCTCCCACACAGCACTGGCATGCATAAGAATAGGATGCAAACTTGTTTTTTAAAAGGCATCTTTGGTTTGCGTGAAAACAACTTCAACACACGCAATGTTCTGATTGCACCACAAACGCAGTAGTCATCCTTACCTTTCACAGAGGCACTGAGTTTTATAAATAGGAGCATGATAGTGTAGAATAATCATATCCAAGGACCAGTGGTGGGTTTCAAAAAATGTTGGAACCTCTTCTGTAGGTGTGGCCTGCTTTCCGGGTCCCCTGGTGGAACCTCTTCTAACCGGTTCGGTAGATTTGATGAACTGGTTCTACCGAATAGGTGCAAACTGGTAGGAACCCACCTCTGGTTGGGACCCACCACTGTCCCTAATCCTTCTCTTTGATAAGACTTGACCTACCTCGTTCCCTTCACCATTCATCATACGGTTTAGCCCCCAGGCCCCTCACCGTCTCGGTTGCTCTTCCCTGCGCTCTTTGACACATGTCAAAAAAAAAGGGGGAGCAGGGCTGCCACGATGGTGAAGTCTCAACCACTCTTTGACTTTTGGGGTCCTCCCCCCTCCCTTCATTCGGCCTCTCCTGGGACTTGATCCTTGCTCCCTAATGGGGAAGCTTTGTAAATAAGCTTTGTGTCCGTGCTCCCAGCGCAGCAGCCCCTGTTCTCTGCCAGTAATTAAGAACGCTAATTCTCATGATGCTAATTTCTGTCAGATGCTTATGAAAAATGCATTTCCTTCTCCCCGGGAGTTGACTGCCAGCAGGAACGCATCTGGGTGACAAGGCATTCAAAGGAAGGGAAGCAAGGACTGGTTACCATGGTTTTGCCCCTGCAGTCTTAAAGCCTGCGAGATGAAAATCAGGCTCCCTTCAGGAAAGAGGAACGCAGAGAATGGAAGAGAGACCAACAACAACATGGCTGCCCTCGCGTCAGGGCGGCCCCCTTCCGCAAACGTCCTCCGTGGCCTCGCGCGGGCTCACAGGAAGGGTCGCCCCTCCACGCAACCTCTTAACTCTCCGCAGGGTGAGCAGAAGTGATCCATCCCAGTTGGGCCATTTTCTCTCAACCCCCCCCCCCCACAAACAGCTTTAAAAGGACAGGGGCCTATTTTGGATCCGTGGTAGAGACTACATTGTCATGGCAACCTGATCCCTTCATCAAAATCTTCGACTTCGGATTCTGACAGGAGGCCAAAAGTGCAAAACGCGGAATGGAAGGAAGAGAAAGGAGATGTTGAGGTTTATCGGTTGACGGTACATCAAATGCTCCTCACCCATCCTAAAGGATGGGCGGGAAGGGAGAACTTCGCCATGAAGAAAAGTCTCCAAAATGCGAGGGGAATTTTATTTTTTTTAAAACGTTTTCTGATTAAAACCATTCACGAGACTTCAGATTTTGGCTGCAAAAGGTCTGGAACACCTCTGGATAAAGAGACAAAGCATTTTCTCTTCTGGTTGTGTGGTTCCCCAAAACTGGGCTCTTTCTTGGTGTCGAAGCCGATAAGTCACCGGAGACAAGGGGTGATATAGAATTATACTTTTATTTTCGTACCAAGATATAAGGACCTGTTCTGTCCCTCCCTTCTTCTCTCGTTAACAGACGACAGTCAGACAGACTTAAAAGGAAATAACTTTATCGGTCCTTGGCTCAGCCTGGCTGCGAGCCCAAAATAAACATAAATAAAGTCTCTGGCAAGAAGATAACAGACTACAAAAACAAAGCTCTCTTATGGCAAAAAGAGGTGTTCAGAAAGAAAGCAAATCACTTCTCCAAGTGTCTCTTTGAATCAGGGTTACAGAAAGCAAACCACTTATCCAAGTGCCTCTCACAAACAAACCACGACCGATGAACGATGAACCACGAACGAACGATGAACGTTGACTTCTGCAACCAGGGCGTGGCACCATCAGTCCTTTTATCTCCAGAAGACCACACTGGTCTGAAGGTTCTTGATCGCTTGCCGGTTTGGAAGATGTTGAAAAGAGAGTTCTGATGGGCTTGATCGTATCGTCCTAGCAATAGCAGTTAGACTTATATACCGCTTCATAGGGCTTTCAGCCCTCTCTAAGCAGTTTACAGAGTCAGCATATCGCCCCCACAATCTGGGTCTTCATTTTACCCACCTCGGAAGGATGGAAGGCTGAGTCAACCTTGAGCCGGTGAGATTTGAACCACTGAACTGCAGATAATAGTCAGCTGAAGTGGCCTGCAGTACTGCACCCTAACCACTGCGCCACCTCGGCTCTTTTCTCTTTTATGGATGCTGTCCCTCTCCTCCTCCTCCTGGCTCGCTTTGATGCAGAAGAACACAAAGTGTTGTGGTGGAGACCATCTTTTGATGCTGTGCTGCTGTCCCAACGGCTGGCAGCTGCCCAGAGTTCTCGCATGTACCAATTAATCCCCGTTTGAAGGAGCTTCAGGGGTGAGGAAGCAGAGCCAAGAGGGGACTGAACTGGAAATGAACCCCAACTGTGTTCAGGGGAGGGAGAGGGAGGCCTCGCTAATCAGGTCATGTCGTATGCAAATAAAATCCAATTTCCTTTCGCTTGGGATGGGCGGCGCATTAAAGACTTACAAATAGCTGGGAGCAAGTGGCGCTTTCAAGCAGGGAGGGCTGAGCCCGGAAAAGGGAGGGGGGGAGCCTCAAGAATCCAGGAGGGTCTTCAATGCAGATTCACCGGGTTGATTTTCTACCCCAAAAGTAGCTTTTTCCAAAAGGCAACTGGACTTTCTTAGGGTTTGGGGGGGCGGTTCTTTGATTGTTTTCATCTAAGAAGCTTCTTCAGTTCTGATGAACTCTTTTAATTAATTTATTTATTTATTTATTTATTTATTTATTTATTTATTTATTTATTTTCAAGACAAACATATATTGTAAAGAGTGTTATCAGCTGGTTACAAAAAGCTTTTGTGCATCTCTCCCACCGTCATCAAATATAATTCATACTAATTCAAATACGTTAACTCAGATATTTACTATATTAACATCATCATGCCTCCACTTTTATTTGACTACAGTTATTTAAACATCCTTCATCCTTAAGTATACCAAGATCCAATCCATAACCACATGCTGGCGTTTCATTTACTTATTTATAAAATCCTCCATTAACCTTAAGTCCTCATATCCTGTTTTAGCTAAACATCCATGTACTGCTTTCTCGGGCCCCCTGCCCATTCTAGTATGGAGCAGAGCTCGAACTTCAGTAGAAATTTGGGGTGCCCAAAAGGGTGGGAGCCTGGAGAAAGGGGCATCCTACAGAGTCCGCCAGTGCATTAGGCAGCCTCCTGCACAGTGAGAGTTGCAAAGCTTTTCAAAAATAATAGCAATAGCAGTTAGACTTATATACCGCTTCATAGGGCTTTCAGCCCTCTCTAAGTAGTTTACAGAGTCAGCATATCACCCCCCACAGTCTGGGTCCTCATTTCACCCACCTCGGAAGGATGGAAGGCTGAGTCAACCTCGAGCCGGTGAGATTAGAACCGCTGAACTGCAGATAACAGTCAGCACCCTAACCACTGCGCCACCTTGCACTGGCGCTGAGCAGCAATTAATTATACTTTGATCCTCTGGCTTATAAATAAAGCACTAGGAAAAGGAAGTTGAGAGATGTCGCAATTGCTGTCAACTTGACATTTTGAGGAAGGACCAGGACTTCTGAAGGCCAGGTGGGGTGTGTGTGGACGTGGTCGGATTAGCTCTGCACATAGGCAAAGCCAGAATAACAGAGTTGGAAGGGACCTTGGAGGTCTTCTACTCCAACCCCCTGCTCCAGCCGGGGACCTTGTATTAAATGGTTGTCCGATCTCTTCTTGAAAACCTTCAGTGTTGGAGCACCAACAACTTCTGAAGGCAAGTTGTTCCACTGATAAATTGTTCTCGCTGTCAGGAAATTTCTCCTACGTTGCTTCTCTCCTTGATTAGTTTCCCTCTGTTGGTTCTTGATCTGTTTTCAGATGCTTCATTCAGGTGCCTTCAACAAGATCATTCTGAGTTCTCCTGGATCTGGAGATCCTCTTTATTGGCTTTTAACAACTCTTATTAGTTCTCTGTTCTTTTTCCCTATCTCAACTTGGCCGGAATCTCCTGCTAATTTGGTTGCCCCTGTGAGGTTTGGAGGCTACGGAAATGTTATGAAGTCACTTGTGCTGCCTGGCCATTAGGTCCTCCATCTCAGAATTCCCATGTGGTCAGAAGCAAAAAAATATATCTGGTGTGGGGTCTGCTGTGCTCAGAGATAAGTGGGCCTCCCTAACCAGCCCCCTACGGTAGCGGAGGTGGGGGTGGTAGAGGAGAAGAAGCAGATTGTGGATTTTGGGTAGAAATGAGGCTGGGAATTCACGCCCAGCAGCTGCTGAAATTCTTTCATTAGGGTTTCTTAGCTTTTCTCCATGCCAGCACTTCCCTAAATGGCTGGAAAGGGAGAAGAACAGATGACTTTGGCAAGAGAGGGACCTTAATGACAAAACATCTGCATGTATGCAGGATGACACAGTTGGGCTAGCACCATGTCCTGTCCTGTTCCACTCCACTCTACTCCACATTCTATTCTATTCTATTCTATTCTACTCTACTCTACTCTACTCTACTCTACTCCACATTCTATTCTATTCTATTCTACTCACATTCTATTCTATTCTATTCTATTCTAGTCTTCATTCCAATATCCTATTCTATTCTTCATTCCAATATCTAGTCTATTCTAGTCTATTCTTCATTCCAATATCTATTCTGTTCTGTTCTATTCTAATCTATTCTTCATTCCAATATCTATTCTATTCTATTCTTCATTCCAATATCTATTCTATTCTTCATTCCAATATCTATTCTATTCTATTCTATTCTTCATTCCAATATCTATTCTATTCTATTCTTCATTCCAATATCTATTCTATTCTATTCTTCATTCCAATATCTATTCTGTTCTGTTCTATTCTATTCTAGTCTTCATTCCAATATCTATTCTATTCTATTCTTCATTCCAATATCTATTCTAGTCTAGTCTATTCTTCATTCCCATATCTATTCTATTCTAGTCTATTCTTCATTCCCATATCTATTCTGTTCTGTTCTGTTCTATTCTATTCTATTTTCCAATATCTATTCTATTCTGTCCTGTTCTGTTTTTTTCTGTTTTATTCTAGTCTAGTCTTCATTCCAATATCTATTCCATTCTATTCCATTCTGTTCTATTCTATTCTATTCTGTTCTGTTCTATTCTTCATTCCAATATCTATTCTATTCTATTCTTCATTCCAATATCTATTCTATTCTGTTCTATTCTATGATCTCTTTCTCACAGGGACCAGAGCCAGGAGCTTCTCCAACCTCAAAGACCAAACCATTGGTGGACTTGTTCCAGTTTATGCCTTGCTCCGTAGCCCCTAGCAATTCGACCTCCAGCGTGCCTATTTTGGAAAGCAAGGCATGTTTGCTTCACCAGGCCACGTTTTGTGAGTATGGAACAACTTGGAACCCGAGAGCTTATTTAGAAGTCCTTGTGCTTTCAGGGCTGGTTGTTTTTCTAACCAGAAAGTACATCAAGGACTCTGCTCTTAAACCACTCAAGGTTCCATCTATTCATCTACGGCTTTCATAAGCGACCTTGCCAGTCATGTTTGGAAGACAATGAGAAGAGAGGGGAAAACACAACAAGTACGGTATCTGCATGAAGGGAACAGCAGGAGTCTTTTTTTCCAGATTGCATTGTGAAGGTTTTATCCCAGGCGTGTATTTTTTTTCTCCTGAGGAGAACCAGGAATACAAAGAATCCATGGCCCCCTTTGCACAGAGAGGATTGGACTGTGAAAGCTGCTTGCTCACAATGGCTCTGCTAACAATCCTATTTCTCTTTCATTTTGTTTTTGGAAGTGTTTTGTTCCTGGAAATACTGCTTTGAATATATGCCAGTGTAAAAAAAATACTTGTATACAAATGTGAGTTCTGAAAGAAAGGAAGGGCATGAATCAAAAGAAGAACAGAAGGAAAAGGGAGGAGAGGAAAAAGGGGAAGAGAAGAAAAGGGGAAGGGGGAAAGATGCCAAGACACACACACACATATATTCACACAAAGATGGAGGATGCATAAATATCCCATGTTTTTTTAATGCAAATGAAAGAAGCTGGATTACCATTCTAGACAACAGAACCAAGGATTCTTGGTGGTATCTCTCTCGTAGGGAATCCATGGGGGTTCCACCACAAAACCGCGGTAGACTAAAGCGCGCTCGACGAAAGCGCGTACGTGACGTCATCACAGCGCGACGAAAACAGCACGCTGTGAGCGGTAAACTTAAAATTAAAGCGTAAATCTAAACCTAACCCCCCCAAACCTAACCCTAAACCTAACCCTAAGCCTAACCCTAAACCTAACCCTGTACCTAACCCTTAACCTAACGCTAAACCTAACGCTAACCCTTAACCTAACCCTAAACCTAACCCTGTACCTAACCCTTAACGCTAAACCTAACGCTAACCCTTAACCTAACCCTAACGCTTAATGTAACCCTAAACCTAACCCTAACCCTAAACCTAACCCTTACCTTTATGTGAATCGGCTTGCTTTAAAAGCGCTTTTTAAAGCGCCCTTTTTTCTCCACGGTCGTATTTGTCGCGCTGCTGATGACGTCAGCGACGCGCTTTAATCGGGCGCGCTTTAGTGGACCGCGGTTTTGACGGGTCACGATCCATGGGCACCTTTCAAAAGGCAACTTGGACCATTAACCTGGAGGCATCTGGATATGCAATATTGTTTTGAATTCCTCCTCTTCCTCCTCCTCCTCTTCCTCCTCCTCCTCCTCCTCCTCCTCCTCCTCCTCCTCCTCCTCCTCCTCCTCCTCCTCCTCCTCCTCTTCATTCCAAGAAGCCGTGCCAGAGGGAAAGTCAGATGCCGGAGTGAGGAAGTATTTAAGGGTGGCAACAAGGCTGCTAATTGAAACAATCACAGCGCTGTTAAAATAATCAAGCTAAAATTTTAATGCAAGCTAATCCCCTCTGCCAGGAGCACCATTTGCATGGAGAAAGCCCATTAAATTTTTAGAGGGCACTTCGTGTGTAATGATTCATTGGGAAAGAGGTGGGGAAGATCTCCTCTCTTCAACTTTTTCTGCTCATCTTCTGGTCCATTTTGGTCTGTATTTTCTCATCTGACCCCTGTTATCTTCAGCTGCCATAAGAGACCACAACTCCCAGTAATCCCAGGCAAGTTGGTTGCAAATTCTGGGAGTTGAAGTCCACTCATCTTAAGGTGTTGTGGCCCAGCAGGAGCCGTTGGAGCTGCCACCAGACTCCGACAGTGAGGGGCCCCATGAGTCGGCTCTGGAGGATGTGGAGTACCCTGGATAGGGTTCTGACTGCGAGCAGGGTGCAGAGAGGCTGGTTGGCCCCCAGGGGGCGCCTGAGCCTTGGACCAGTGGGGAGGAGACAAAGGAGTATGATCCTGACACCATGCATTGGAGCAGTGGGGAGGAGACAAGGGAGTTGTTCCTGGATGCCCGGCAACGGAGAGCTAATAGGCGTAAGGAACAGTTACGCAGTTACAGGAGATAATTGCACTCAACTGGTGGTAATTAGGCTCCTCTCAAGACTATAAAAGGAATGATTGTGCACACACCCTTTGCAGGAGTCAACGTATTCACTAGAGTTGGAGAACTCTCGTGGCTAGCTTGGCAGGCTGGATTGCTGCCAAGGTTAGTCTGTGCTGGATTGCTGCCAATGTTGAGAAAAGACACGGACACGAGCTTTCTCGGGATGAGGAGACCCAGAATGGTGTCCGGTAGCCCCTTTTATTGAGATAGGACAAAGGCAGGAGGAGCAATAGCATGTGGTTAAAAACAGCCTGTAAAAGTACAATTGCTAATCTACTGCTCAGGGAAGTTCTGTCTATATATGGTCAAATCCTGGACTGGATGTTTTATCTTTTGGGACTTGTTTTTTCCTGTGTGGTTCAGCGTGGCTGCGCATGCCCTGTTATGCACTGGGCCATGGGTGACCGCCACACCTCCACAAAGAGTTATGTGACAACATTGTACGTTGCTGGTTTGCGAGGTGAAAAACACACAAAAAAGGGAGGAATAAAACCATATAAGAATGAAGATAAAGGAGCAAACTTTGCACAGGTAATCTTTGTGCTAGTGATCCCTGCGCACGTACACCCCCACCCCATTTTAATTGGTGGGGGGGGGGGTTCTCCCTGCTTCTTGTTTGAGTTGAGCAACGATAGCAAAAGATATTCCGTACATTTTAAAAATCTTTACCAGTTGTGAACTGTTACTTATTTGTTTTCTAATGAACAAGCAGTTAAGCATTGAATGACAGCTGCAATTTTGGCTCTCACTTAATGTCATCACAACATCATTATGTTGTTGCTAGGAATTCCAGTTGGTGCGTCTGTGTGTTTAATTTCCCTCCCACCAAAACATGCATGCAAATAAACACCAATTCATTTCTAGAGCAACATTAAATTAAACAGCCTGGCTAATGACTGAACGCCAGTTATCTGCCCCTCTGCATGATATTCACTTAGACACACCACTCGGCAAACCAAATGTCACACCCACTTTATTCCCGTCATAACCTCATTATCTTTCCCCAATGCTTGGCCTCAGTGGCGGAAGCCGGGGTGAAGCTCCCTCAATATCGGCTTGGCAACATCCTGTGCTTTCACACATACGCACTTGTCTCTGACAAGTGGCACCTGGTGGTCAGTGGTGGGTTTCAAATTTGTTTAGAACTTCTTCTGTAGGTGTGGCCTGCTTTGGGAGTGGCTTGCCAGCCGTGTGACTGAGTGGGAGTGGCTTATCAGCCATGTGACCATGTAGGAGTGGCTTGCTGGCCATGTGACCGGGCGGGAGTGGCTTGCCGGCCATGTGACCGGGTGGGAGTGGCTTGGCAGTCATGTGACTGGGTGGGCATGGCCAACTTGTAAAATGTGGTGAAACTCACTTAACAATGCTCTTGCTTAGCAATCAAAATGTTGGCTCAGAAACTCTGGCACTTGAAGCACGCAAGTCTTAAAGCTTTCAAGTCACAAGACCTCACACCCCTAACCCTTTAGAAAAAAATACCCCAGGGGTGTTCAAACTTGACAGCTTTAAGACTTGTGGACTTCAACTCCCAGAAGGTTGGGGGGGTTGGGGGGGGAGGGTGGGAGGGAGCCGAGTTTACTAAGTTGGAGGAGGGGTGTTGGATTTTAAGGTATTATGATTGTACATGTATACTGCTGTTTTTTCTTTTTTATGTAGATTGAAATGGAATTATAAATACCATCACCACAAAAGGGAGTTTGCTCAGAAGCTGAAATACACCAAGTGAATGAGAGGAAGAGTGGGAAGCAGAGGAGAGAAGGAAGATAGGAAGAGAGGGATAGGAGAGAGGGTGAAGGGGGAAGATGAGGTGTATAAGGAGGAGTGGTAAGGGGAGAGAGGAGAAGGAGAAAGGAAGGGGAAGTAGAGTAGAAAATGATGGAGGGAAGACAGGATGTAGAAGAGTGGGAAGCAGAGGAGAGAAGAAAGATAGGAAGAGAGGGACAGGAGAGAGGGTGAAGGGGGAAGATGAGGTGTATAAGGAGGAGTGGTAAGGGGAGAGAGGAGAAGGAGAAAGGAAGGGGAAGTAGAGTAGAAAATGATGGAGGGAAGACAGGATGTAGAAGAGTGGGAAGCAGAGGAGAGAAGAAAGATAGGAAGAGAGGGACAGGAGAGAGGGTGAGGGGGAAAGATGAGGTGTATAAGGAGGAGTGGTAAGGGGAGAGAGGAGAAGGAGAAAGGAAGGGGAAGTAGAGTAGAAAATAATGGAGGGAAGACAGGATGTAGAAGAGTGGGAAGCAGAGGAGAGAAGAAAGATAAGAGGAGAGGGACAGGAGAGAGGGTGAAGGGGAAGATGTGGTGTACAAGGAGGAGTGGTAAGGGGAGAGAGGAGAAGGAGAAAGGAAGGGAAAGTAAGTAGAAAATGATGGAGGGAAGACAGGATGTAGAAGAGTTGGAAGTAGAGGAGAAGAAGAAGATAGGAAGAGAGGGATAGGAGAGAGGGTGAAGGGGGAAGATGAGGTGTATAAGGAGGAGTGGTAAGGGGAGAGAGGAGAAGCATCTGAGGATGCATGCCTGGTAAACTTTACACATTTCCTAATTCTGCATGGCAGCTCAAAAAAATTATGCAAAAAAACCCCAACTATCTGGGGAAATCATGCAGAAAACCTTAATAAGGTTTATAACATTAGAGAGGAACTTTTAGTTACGAGACAGGCATACAAAACTCCACGCATTCGGAAGGGTGCGCGTTTTTTTTTTCCTGTGAGTTTTATTTATTTTCGGTGTTTTTTTTCACCCGTGCCTCCGAAAGGGAGCCTGATGAGATCCTCCCCCCCCCACACACACCCCTTTTATTTTTCGCAAAGGTGAGCTATAAAAGATTAGTTGCGTCCTCCCTATGCCCGTAAGTAGGTTAAGTCTTAAGAAATGAGTCCATAAAATTCATTTGCCGCTTTTAATGGGTAGAAATTGATATAATCTTTCACAATCCTTTAATTGGTCCAGAGGGACTTCTAGCTAAGCACCCCACAAAGAACTAAGAACAGCCTGGCTCAACAAAGGAGCTACTCCACCCCCCCTCCACCCCCCCCCTCCCTGCCAATGCCTGCCCTCTTTGCAAGAGGCTAATAATAATTGCCTTGGCTTTCTAGCTTAACGAAATTCCGTTCCTAATTAATGCAAACTGCTCGCTAGTTTGGAATCAAACTAATTGAACTCTTGGAAGGAAAGGGAAGGTTAGCTTTGCAGGCACCTGCATTTTAGCAATAGCAATAGCAGTTAGACTTATATACCGCTTCATAGGGCTTTCAGCCCTCTCTAAGCGGTTTACAGAGTCAGCATATCGCCCCCAACAACAATCCGGGTCCTCATTTTACCCACCTCGGAAGGATGGAAGGCTGAGTCAACCTTTGAGCCGGTGAGATTTGAACCGCCGAACTGCAGAACTGCAGTCAGCTGAAGTAGCCTGCAGTGCTGCATTTAACCACTGCGCCACCTCGGCTCTATATCCGACTTCCACGCAGGCTTGACTCAAAAGGCTTGGGGTATCTGGCCTCCAGTCAGCTCTGCTCCGTATCTCAAATTCTCCCCACGGGGATGCGAAACTCCCAAGGAATCCTCAGGGTGGGCTACGATTGCCCCCAAGGGCTCATTTCACAAGATCACGCTCACAGCTTTTTGAAACGTTTGGAAGTGTCTTGAGATAAGGAGCCAAATGGGTGCGAAGGAACACAACAGCACGAGACAATTGTGAGGTTGTTGTGTGTCTAAAGCTCCCTTAAGAAGGCGGTATGAATACCATCAACACAGAATGGAGTTTGCTCAGAAGCTGAAATACACCAAGTGAATGAGAGGAAGAGTGGGAAGCAGAGGAGAGAAGAAAGATAGGAAGAGAGGGATAGGAGAGAGGGTGAAGGGGGAAGATGAGGTGTATAAGGAGGAGTGGTAAGGGGAGAGAGGAGAAGGAGAAAGGAAGGGGAAGTAGAGTAGAAAATGATGGAGAGAAGACAGGATGTAGAAGAGTTGGAAGTAGAGGAGAGAAGAAGATAGGAAGAGAGGGATAGGAGAGAGGGCAAGGGGGGGGGAAGATGAGGAGAATAAGGAGGAGTGGAATGAAGAGAGGAGAAGGAGAAAGGAAGGGGAAGTAGAGTAGAAAAGGATGATGGAGGGAAGAAAGGAGGTAGGAGAGAGGCAGAAGAAAGAGGTGTATAGAGAACAGAAGAGCTAATAATGGGTTTTTATCTTTCTGGGCGTTGATGACAAGAGGAACTGATGTAATTACTACTTAATACAATAGGATATTGGCTATGTAATAGTATATATGTGATTATATGTTATGAAAATGGAAAATAAAAAAAGTATATTCCAAAAAAAAAAAAAAAGAAAAAAAAGAAGGCGGTATGAATTGCTGTGTGCTGTAGGAAGGCAACAGAGTGACAGGAAGAGAAGGAAATCAGAAGCAGAAGAAGGCATCTTTGGAGGTTCAGGACCAGCCGTGGTGGATTTTGGCGATGGCTCACTCCCAAGAACCGGCCAACAGAGGGCAGCACGCCCCTAGCTTTTGACTTGGAGAAGATGTACCTGTGGCTTCTGGAGGCCAGAAATGGCCTTTGTGTGGGTCCAAGCTTTTCCCCCTGAGGCTCTCTGGTTTTATTCTGTCCCCTGAAGGACACCGCATGATGGGTTCAGCCTCTAGGGTGAGAGGATGAGGACCTTCTAGCCATACTAGGGGAGACACGATAGCAGTCCTCCAATATCTCAGGGGCTGCCACAAAGAAGAGGGAGTCAAGCTATTCTCCAAGGCACCTGAAGGCAGGACAAGAAGCAATGGGTGGAAACTCATCAAGGAGAGAAGCAACTTGGAATTAAGGAGCAACTTCCTAACAGTGAGGACAATTAATCAGTGGGACAACTTGCCTCCAGATGTTGTGAATGCTCCAACACAGGGAGTTTTTAAGAAGAGATTAGATAACCATTTGTGGTGTAGGGTTTCCTGCCTAGGCAGGGGGTTGGACTAGAAGACCTCCACGGTTCCTTCCAACTCTGTTATTCTATTCTCTACGAGGTCTTGATTTCCATTCGTGATGTCTTGGGGTCATTTCTGTTGCTCACAAGGACCATTTCTCCCTTAGTAATGACAAGCACAACACAGCTGAGAAGCCTTTGGTGGTGGTGTGGGGGGTCTTCCTCAGGTGGTGATGGAGGGGCGAGAAGGCTGCAGACTCTGCTGGAACAAGGGCTTGGCAGGAATCACCCACTTTTGTACCCACTCTTGACTCAGGAAGTCCAACGATGCTGCATTCCTTCCGGGCAAGCGTCTCTCTCCTCCCTCGAGCCTCTAAACTCAACTGAATGCAAACTGCTTCAGGGGGGGAAATGCAGAAAGTTTCCCTTGCCTGGCACAACCTCAAAAGAAGCTCGGGTGATGCTACAGGTCGAGGCTGCCCCCTAGGGACCAAAAGTGCTTCCCAGCCGGTCCCTCTCTGTGCCGGCCTCTCCCCCGTCCTGGAATTCCTGCACGTTCTTCTCAGCCCCTCAAGCTGTCTCAGCCAAAGCCTGAGCTATTGAACCTGTTGGGTGAGGTCAAGAGCTTGGCTGGAGATGCTTAGCGGGGTAGAATGGCATTAAATGAGGCAGCAAGGCAGGAGGAGAAATTTAGCTTTCCCTGAGCTAAATGCTTCCTGAAATCCGTGTCATTATAGCAATAGCAATAGCAGTTAGACTTATATACTGCTTCATAGGGCTTTCAGTCCTCTCTAAGCGGTTTACAGAGTCAGCATATCGCCCCCACAGTCTGGGTCCACATTTTTACCCAGATGATAGATAGATAGATAGATAGATAGATAGATAGATAGATAGATAGATAGATAGATAGATAGATAGATAGATAGATAGATAGATAGATAGATAGCAATACGCAGTTAGACTTATATACCGCTTCATAGGGCTTTCAGCCCTCTCTAAGCGGTTTACAGAGTCAGCATATCGCCCCCACAGTCTGGGTCCTCATTTCACCAGATAGATAGATAGATGATAGATAGATGATAGATAGATAGATAGATAGATAGATAGATAGATAGATAGATAGATAGATATAGAGAGAGGGAGAGATAGATATAGAGAGAGGGAGAGAGGGAGAGATAGATATAGATAGAAAGATAGATATAGATAGATAGATAGATAGATAGATAGATAGATAGATAGATAGATAGATAGATAGATGATAGATAGATAGATAGCAATAGCAGTTTTGACTTATATACCGCTTCATAGGGCTTTCAGTCCTCTCTAAGCAGTTTACAGAGTCAGCATATCGCCCCCCACAGTCTGGGTCCTCATTTCACCCACCTCGGAAGGATGGAAGGCTGAGTTCAACCTTTGAGCCGGTGAGATTATTCCAAGGGAGGGGAATATTAGTGAAATGGCATATTTGGAAGAGGCTGGAGCTGGGCTACAGACCCCCGGACAGTGCAGGGGGCTGCCTAGCTTTCACTGAAATGCCCACCGCCTCCCGGTGTTAAGTGCGAACATTGGCGTTTTCATCCCCGCCTTGAAAACCGAAAGCAGGTGTGCCCACGTTTGCGGAGTGCTTCCCTC
Organism: Thamnophis sirtalis; assembly: GCF_051295495.1. Classification (NCBI taxonomy): domain Eukaryota; kingdom Metazoa; phylum Chordata; class Lepidosauria; order Squamata; family Natricidae; genus Thamnophis; species Thamnophis sirtalis. The sequence continues at coordinate 54,810,051 of NW_028261393.1, read as the reverse complement.
TGAAGGCATTTGTTCTACCATCCCTGGTGGGGCTGAGCCACAAATCTGGAATCCAAGGGCTGAGGCTGCCCCTCCCCCCCCCACGAAAGAAATTCCACCTTACAAGAGGGTTTTGATTGATTTCAGGCAGCAATACGCCAATGTCAACAAACAAGAAAAACAACTTGTTCAGTTGTTGAAAAACAGCTGAAATGGACAATGAAAAGGTCCTTTGGAAGCCAAAATCTGAACAGATTTATTTTTATTAGCTGGCCAGCCAGCAACGAGAATAAGCAGTTCCACTTCTAATTCTCTCTCTCTCTCTCTCTCTCTCTCTCTCTCTCTCTCTCTCTCTCTCTCTCTCTCTCTCTCTCTCTCTCTCTCTCTCTCCCTCCCCTCCCTCCCTCCCTCCCTCCCCCCCCTCTCTTTTATTTTAAAGCCAAGTTTCTAGTCCTTATGGCTATGGAGATGAAGACGAACGAGAAAGGCCTACCCCAAATTAGGATGGCCAGTTCTTTGGGATGGAGAGAGATTTTTTTCAGAAATTTCCCTCCAAGGTAGCAAAATAATAATAATAATAATAAATTACCTCCCAAATTAAATGCCAGGAATAAATTACGCAAATAAAATGCCAGGTGCAGCATTCTCTCTCTCTCTCTCGCTCTCTCTCCCCCTCCCTCCCTCCCTCCCTCCCTCTCTCTCTCTCACACACACACACAGACACACACACAGATATGTGTTGTGGCCCAGCAGGAGCCGTTGGAGCTGCCACCAGACTCCGACAGCGAGGGGCCCTATGAGTCGGCTCTGGAGGATGTGGAGGACCCTGGACAGGGTTCCGACTCTGAGCAGGGCGCAGAGAGGCTGGTTGGCCCCCAGGAGGCACCTGAGTCTTGGACCAGTGGGGAGGAGACAAGGGGGAGTGATCTGGACGCCAGCAGTGAGTTGTTCCTGGATGCCCGGAATCAAAGAGCTAATAGGCGTCAAGAATAGTTGCGCAAGTACAGGAGGTAATTGCACTCAGCTGGTAGTCATTAGGCTCCTCTCCAGACTATAAAAAGGACTGCTTGTGCACATGCCCCTTTTGCAGAAGTCAACGCATTGACTAAAAGTTGGAGAATTTTGGTAACTAGCTTGGTAGGCTGGATTGCTGCCAAGGCTTGTCGGAGTTGCTGCCAAGGTCCTTATCTGTTTGTTATGCTTGGCTTTCAGCCACCGAGGTTTTGGTTTCTTGTTAATAAAGTACATTCCAGTTAAGCTTGTATCGGCATTCGTTACTGGATGGAGGAGAGGGTCAGAACAGATATGTGTAGGTGCGCGTCCGGAGTGTTGTGCGATAGTCCTCGTCCCATTGACACACACAAGTACATCTTCGCGAATCAGGACAGGCTTCCCACATCCAACGAAGTGTGCAAAGGATCCCAGAGTCGGACGCTGTGATGGCTCCGGTGATGCTCACCGGATCGCAGAAGTGTGTTCTTCATCACCACACCCCTGCGAGGGAGGGCACTCCGCCTTGCCAGAGGAGACTTTGGGGTTTGTGGGGGTTGGGGGTGAGGGATTATTTTGCTGGCTCTTTATAGAAAGGGCCTGGCGGGGCAGGGGTCCCAACCCCCTACCTCTAGAGCATGGTCCTGAGTTAGAAGGCTGCCCCGCCTGGCCTGTCTTAGCAGCAGAGCCCCCCCACAGCTGTGGCTCTTTGGCAGATGGTCCAAAGTCTTTGGCATCCATTCCACGGTCTCCCTGGATTTCGCTGGGCGTAAGCGGGACCCTTGGCCTGAAGCAGCACCTCCACCCCTCTCTTTACTCCACCTTGTGGACGTAGCTGTCCACGGTGGGGATCTCGATGTCCTGTTTCTTGACCGGGTCCACCATATCCTTGTATCTCTCTCCCCGGTGACACTCCAGAGCAGGCCCCCAGTTGGGTTTTGGCTTGAGGCAGGAGACGAATCTCTGGAAGGAGGAAGAGGAGGAGGAGGTGGGATTCCCAAGCTTTGCTTCTCTCCAGGGTCCTTCTGCTACCTGCCACCAGCCTCCCCTTCTCACCACCCCAGCAGTACTTACCTGCCAGAGGTTGCCTTTGGCCTTGATGATCTTGTAAATGGCCACCGCTGGGATCCAAATGAGACAGAAAGTGATCAGGCACCAGCCCATGGCTGTGCCCCACAGCGGGTACTTTTCCTTGGCGTACTCGGGAGGTTTAAAATCGATCAGGGACCAAATCAGGATAGCCTGTGGGAAGAGAAAAGGGAGATGAGAGGTTGCACCTTTCAAAGCACGCTTCACTTCCAGATGTACTGGACTCCAATCACCATCGTCCTCAGCCGGCATCTCTTACGTAAGAGACTCAGCTTCTGGTGGTCAGAAATGGCAAAAGGAAGCAAGAGCCGAGGTGGCGCAGTGGGTAGAGTGCAGCACTGCAGGCTACTTCAGCTGACTGCAGTTCTGCAGTTCGGCTGTTCAAATCTCACCGGCTCAGGGTTGACTCAGCCTTCCATCCTTCTGAGGTGGGTAAAATGAGGACCCAGATTGTTGTTGGGGGCGATATGCTGACTCTGTAAACCGCTTAGAGAGGGCTGAAAGCCCTATGAAGCGGTATATAAGTCTAACTGCTAAGAGCCGAGGTGGCGCAGTGGTTAAATGCAGCACTGCAGGCTACTTCAGCTGACTGCAGTTCTGCAGTTCGGCGATTCAAATCTCACCGGCTCAGGGTTGACTCAGCCTTCCATCCTTCCGAGGTGGGTAAAATGAGGACCCGGATTGTTGTTGGGGGCGATATGCTGACTCTGTAAACCGCTTAGAGAGGGGTGAAAGCCCTATGAAGCGGTATATAAGTCTAACAGCTATTGCTATTGCTATGTAGGAAGGAGCAGACGGTCACCCAGTTTATCAAAGCCATAACACAATCATTTACACAAGTAAATGTGTGGAACCCCTTACCCGATCCTGTTGTTAGTTCCTCTAACCCCCATATCTTTGACCTTAAGCTGTCTATGGTGGATCTTACACGTTTCTTAAGAGGTCCGTAAAGGGGGCGTGTATAAGCGCACCAGCGTGCTTTCCGTCCCTGCCCTACTCTCCCCATTGATAAGGACTCTTTTTATGTGTTCATGGCTCCGTTTCGCTTATTTATATTCCATTTATTTGTGCCATTTTTTTCCATGTGTTTTCGTACTGGTTTCCCTCTACTAGTTGACCAATAAATAAATAAGAATGCCCCCCCCAAAAATCCTGCTGAAATTCAGAATTCAGATCTTAACGCCTCCCTCCCTCCTTCCCTCCCTCCCTCCCATCTGGGCAAGCGGGTAGCTTATCTTTCTCCAAAGTTGGCAAGCAATTATCTGCATATTTGTTGAACCTCGCAAAGTCCAGGATTCTGGCTTTCAAAGAGCAAAGACCCCCCCCCCCCCGCCTCCCCAACAAAGAGACAGCCCACCTGTGGCAGGCAGAATCTGGCCCATTGACTTCTTTGTTCTCGACTAAATTTTGCCGAGTGTCAAAGGCAAAACCTTCTATGGCGTAGGTGTGTGTGAGAGAGAGACAGAGAGAGAGAGAGAGAGAGAGAGAGGGAGGGAGGAGAGTGGGGAGAGAAAGGGAGAGGGAGAGACAGGGAGGGAGGGAGGGAGAGAGACAGAGAGAGAGGGAGGAGAGAGTTTGTAAGTAAATTTGTAAGTTTGATTTTATTTATAGGCCGCCCAATCCCGAAGGACTCTGGGCGGCTTACAGAAGGGAAGAGAAGGAAAATAAAAGAGAGTAAAAGTAAAATAAGACAAGTTAAAATGACACAAATACATTCATTCAGAGAGACAGAGAGAGAGGGAGGAGAGAGGGGAGAGAAAGGGAGAGGGAGAGACAGGGAGGGAGGAAGGGAGACAGAGAGACAGAGAGAGGGGGAGAGAAAGGGGGGAGACAGGGAGGTAGGGAGGGAGAGACAGAGAGGGAGGAGAGGGAGAGAGAAAGGGGGAGGGAGAGACAGGGAGGGAGGAGAGGGGGAGAGAGAGGCAGAAGAGGGGGGAGAGAAAGAGGGAGGTAGAGACAGGGAAAGAGGGAGGGAGAGTCAGAGAGGGAGAGGAGAGGGGGGAGAGAAAGAGGGAGGTAGAGACAGGGAAAGAGGGAGGGAGAGAGAGACAGAGAGGGGGGAGAGAAAGAGGGGAGGGAGGGAGGGACAGAGAGAGGGAGGGAGGGAGAGAGAGACAGAGAGAGAGAGAGGGAGGAGAGGGGGAGAGAAAGGGGGAGGGAGAGACAGGGAGGGAGGGAGAGAGAGAAAGAGAGAGAGAGAAAGAGAAAGAGAGGGAGAGAGAGATCTAGCCAGGGTCCAAGAGAGCTGTGAATTCTGTCTTGGAGGAGAGCCACAAAGTTGCTCGGTCCTTTTACGGGAAAGAACTTCACAGAAGGGACAATAGGCAAAGATGATTCCCACCCAGCCTCTGTTCTTCCCAACGTGCAAACTTTGGTTTTCTTCCAAGCTTGGCTGGTCCTGGCTGGTTTTGTTTTGCTTAGAAAATTATTGGCATTCAGAGGACGATGTACTTAGGAGGAACAGGAGCTGCCGTTTTGGGAAGGCATGTACTTTTCGGCGAAGAATAGGGCCCCCAACCGAGAGCGGCATCTCCATGGGGGGTGTCTCTGGGCTTCCCAAGGCTCCCCCCCCATCCTCCAAGCCCTTGGAATCTGTGGGCTACTCACCAGCAAGAGGCAAGGGGTGATGAAAAACCAGCAGGCCCTCCACCACAGCCAGAAGAGGAAGCTTTTCTTCCCGATCATCATCTCGATGTCTTGGATGAATCGGTTCCCCCCTGGACAAGAACAGCCACATGGGTGGGGGAGTTAGTTAGCCCTGAGCAGGGGTGGGCTTCAAACATTTTAGCAAGGTGGGTTCTCTGCCCGTTGCTTGGAACTGAGTCTCAGGAAGGAAAAGGACCCTCCTTTTCACTTGCTGCCTGGTGGATTGTAGCATCTGGAAAGCTTTGCATTTGTGTAATGTTCCCATGGTTAGGAGTTTGTTTTCGCCTGTGTGGTTCAGCGTGGCTCTGCATGCCCTGCTATGAACTGGGCCATGGGTTGACCCACACCTACACAAGGAACTATATTACAACACCCCGGGACTTAGTCCTGCTCATCAAGGAGAGCTTGGATGGAGTTGAAAGGCTGCTAGGAGTCCCAATTTGCTCATGTGTTTTTTTGGGGGGAGGGTTGGGAGAACTGGTTGCAGGAGACCCCAGCAAATATTTACCATAAATCCAGCAAATTCCCACCAGTTCCAGGATAGCTGCAAAGAGGATCCCCCAGCCCGCACAGAAATGGTCCACCAGGTTGACCCAGTAGATTCCTGCCTGTGGGAGAGAGAGAGAGAGGAGAAAGAGGTAAACCCCCTTGTCCTGGTCCCCAGTAAGAGACTCTCCGATTTTCCCTGTGGAGGTTCCCGGCCAGGGGTGGGTTTCAGGCGGTTCGCGGCGGTCCCCGCGAACCGGTTGGTCGGCGAACCCGGAAGTAAGTAACTTCCGGGAACGCCGAAGGATCCACCCGCCCGCCCGCGTTTCTTACCCGGTTTTGACGAGTTCTGCGCTTCCACGCATGCGCAGAACGCATACAGCGCCTGCGCGATCCTCCAGGAGCAGCTGGAGCATCGCACAGGCGCTAGTACGCATGCGTGCACTGCGCGCGTGCACGAGGATGCTGCCGGCCCCGTTCCAACCAAACCGGTTGGAACGGGGCGAGAAACCCACCCCTGTTCCCGGCCCTTCTTGCCTAAGAGAGTGTGGGGACCGCCCAGCCTCCCTTGAGTCACACCTGGGTCACACAGACGAGCCCGAGGAAGAACAACAGCATACACAAGCCCATTGTCACAAAGACTCTCATCTTCTTCATCACGGCAGGGTAGATATCTTGGATGGTGGTGGTGATGGTCTCTGCGGAAGGAAGAGGGAGCCCAGTTAGCAGTGGGAGAGGAGAAGGAGGGTCATCCTCCCATTGCTACTCTGAGGCCGGCTCCATCCGGCTTCTCCATCCTGAACCGTGTCTAGATGATTGTTACTTTATTTTTTTTTCAATATAAATTTTTATTTTAAACACATAAGCACATCAACAGAAACAAACACATAACTTAAAAACAACATAGGAACAATAAGTTCCATCGTATATCATACCGCAGTTCCGAATCGGTTTCTTTGCAGCTAGTGTTATCCATTTTTATGTACAATTCTTTATTTATTTATACTTAGTTACTTATGACCAAATATTATTTACCTATATCATGCTTTATATTTTTACTGTCATTTATTCTCTTACATACAGTTATAGGTATGCATTCACATAGTTATTCTTTTTCTTTGCCATTCTTATATTATTATTATTCAGTTTAAAAGGTTATAAGGTATACTTTGGAATGATTGTTACTTTAGAATGCTTTCTAATTTGTTTTTTTTCCCCCACTTTGCTTTTCCATCTTTCCCTTCCACAGCGTGTCATTCAGACTGAATTCAAACAATCCAATCAGAATAGAGCTGGAAGGAACCTTGGAGGTCTTCTAGTCCAACCCCCTGCTGAAGCAGGAGATCCTATACAATTTGAGACAAGGGGCTATGCAGTCTCTTAAAAGCCTGCAACTTGGTTAATTGTTCTCACTGTTAGGAAGTTTCTCCTTAATTCCGCTTCTCTCCTTCATTAATTTCCATCTTTTTTTTTTTCTAGATTTTCTGGTGCGTTGACACCCTCCCACCCTCTCTTTTTTTGTGGCGGCCTTTCAAATAGTGGAAGACTGCTATCATGTCACTCCCCTGGTCCTTCTTTTCTCTAGATTAGCCAAACCCAGTTCCTGCAACCGTTCTTCGGATGTTTTAGTCTCCAGGCCTTGAATCACCCAAGTTGCTCTTCTCTGCACTCTTTCCAGTCTCAATATCTTTTTTTTGTAATGCGGCGACCAAAACCGGATGCAGGATTCGAGGTGTGTTGCTCTTACTAGGGATTTATAAAGTAGTACTAATATTTCACAAATTCTGCAGAAGGAAAGGGGCCTTTTTTGGACCGATGGCACTGCCTCCAAACGCAGGGCTTCCTTCTAAGCGTGAAAATGCGTAAATAGCAATAGCAGTTAGACTTATATACCGCTTCATAGGGCTTTCAGCCCTCTCTAAGCGGTTTACAGAGTCAGCATATCGCCCCCCCACAGTCTGGGTCCTCATTTCACCCACCTCGGCAGGATGGAAGGATGAGTCAACCTTGGAGCCGGTGAGATTTGAACCGCTGAACTGCAGATAACAGTCAGCTGAAGTGGCCTGCAGTACTGCACCCTAACCACTGCGCCACCTCGACGGCTCAACCTATTAAGAGCGACTGAAGCAGGCTGGCGGGAGATGAGATGCTCCGTCAGCAGGGCATACAATCCTTTTGACCAAGGCAACGCCAAAGAGGACCCCCTTTGTCTTAACTGATACTCACCTATGGTGGCAAACTGGGAATCGAGACCCAGCAGGAGGAGCATAAAGAAGAACAGGAAGGACCAGAGAGGAGCTACCGGGAGCTGGGAGAGGGCTTCAGGATAGGCCACAAAGGCCAGGTCAAATCCTGCCAGGGAGCAAAATCAAAGAGACCATCAGGAAATGTTCTCCCTCGGAGAAATAGAGACCTGAAGAGCCTACAGCCAGCCGAGGCCAATAACAGCCGCTTTCCATGACGGAAGGATCCAAACTCATCAGAAGCTTCCAGATTTTGGATTTTTCAATCTCAAATAAAGTCCAGAATTTCTTTGGAAAAGTGTGGGTTTCCCAATTGGAGATTTTGAAATTAGCAATAGCAATAGCAGTTAGACTTATATACCGCTTCATAGGGCTTTTAGCCCTCTCTAAGTGGTTTACAGAGTCAGCATATCGCCCCCAACAATCCAGGTCCTCATTTCACCCACCTCGGAAGGATGGAAGGCTGAGTCAACCTTGAGCTGGTGAGATTTGAACCGCTGAACTGCAGATAGCAGTCAGCTGAAGTGGCCTGCAGTGCTGCATTTAACCACTGCGCCACCTCGGCTCTGGTCTTCTCTCTGTTGTTGGCGCACAGAACCCCAAACCAATCACCTTTGACAAAATCCATCTGGCAATCCGAATGAGGCCAGAAGCTCGCCACAGATCGAGTGGCCTCCAACAGGTGACGCTCACCTGATTTGACGACATCTTCGACCTTCTTTTTTGACATGTAGGCCATGTGGCCCAAGATGGAGAAGATGGCGAACCCCGCGAAGACGCTGGTGAGGCAGTTGGTCAGGCAGACGAAAATGGCGTCCGCGTAGCAATTGTTACGGAACTTGTTGTAGGAGGAGAGGGCCACCAGCCCACCCCAGGCGACGGAGAGGGAGAAGAAAATCTGCGTGGCAGCGGCTTTCCACACCTTGAAGAAAGAGGAGGGAGAAACATAGCAAGTCGCTCTTGGCAATCCCACCCGCTTAACCATGGATGTCTGAGCTACATAAGCCATGATAAAGATTGCAATTATTATTAGCCGTGGCGGCGCAGTGGTCAGAATGGAGAATTGCAGGCTAACTCTGCCCACTGCCAGGGTTTGACCCTGGATCCAGGTCGACTCAGCCTTCCATCCTTCTGAGGTCGGTAAAATGAGGACCCAGATTGTTGGGAGCAAGAGGCTGACTCTGTAAGCCACTTAGAGAGGACTGTAAAGCACTGTGAAGCAGTATATGTTTAAGTGTTGTTGCTATCAAGAATATGGATATTAGATAGATAGATAGATAGGTAGGTAGGTAGGTAGGTAGGTAGGTAGGTAGGTAGGTATGTATGTATGTATGTATTTAGTGTCACAACCCTGGTATGCCCAAATATTGTGGCTTAGTGGTTAACACATCTGCCTAATATGTAATACAGGCCAGGTTCAAATCCCAGTAAGGGTATGGCTAGCTGATGAGAGCTAAATAGCTTGAAATAGATCTATACTAGTCTCCCTTTATTTATTTATCAGTGCAAATACATCACACACACACACACACACACGCACACACACACACACACACATATGGATAGAAAAATAGATAAGTAGGTAGGAAGATAAGTGGGTAGGTAGATGGATGGATGGATATACAGAAATAGGTAGGTAGGTAGGTAGGTAGGTAGGTAGGTAGATAGATAGATAGACAGACAGACAGACAGACAGACAGACAGACAGACAGACAGACAGATATGGTGGGTAGGTAGGTAGATGATAGATAGATAGATAGATAGATAGATAGATAGATAGATAGATAGATAGATAGATAGATAGATAGATAGATAGATAGGGTAGGTAGGTAGGTAGGTAAATATGGTAGGTAGGTAGATACATAGATAGATAACAATGGATGGGTGGCTGGATGGCAGATGGATGGATGATACAGGAATGGATGGATGGATAATGGATCAAAAAGATAGATAGATAGATAGATAGATAGATAGATAGATAGATGATAGATAGATAGATAGATAGATAGATAGATAGATGATAGATAGATAGATAGATAGATAGATAGATAGATAGATAGATAGATAGATAGATAGATAATAGTAAATAGGTAAATGATAGAGAGAGAGCAATGGATGGGTGGCTGGATGGCAGATGGATGAATGAAAGAGGGATGGATGGATGATACTGCAGATTGATAGATAGATAGATAGATAGATAGATAGATAGATAGATAGATACATATATACATACATACATACATACATACATACATACATACATACATACATAAATACATAAATACATAAATACATAAATACATAGATAGATAATAGTAAATACCGTAGTAAATGATAGATGGGGAGAGGGAGAGAGAGGGAGAGAAAAATGGATGGCGGATGGATGGATGATAGAGGAATGGATGAATGGATAATGGATCAGATAGATAGGTAGGTAGGTAGGTAGATAGATAGATAGATAGATAGATAGATAGATAGATAGATAGATAGATAGATAGATAGATAGATAGATAGAAAAATAGATAAGTAGGTAGGAAGATAAGTGGGTAAGTAGATGGATGGATGGATGGATATATAGAAATAGATAGGTAGGTAGGTAGGTAGGTAGGTAGGTAGGTAGGTAGATAGAGATAGATAGAGATAGATAGATAGATAGAGAGAGAGAGAGAGAGAGAGAGAGAGGTAGGTAGGTAGGTAGGTAGGTAGGTAGGTAGGTAGGTAGGTAGGTAGATAGATAGATAGATAGATAGATAGATAGATAGATAGATAGATAGATAGATAGATAGATAGATAGATAGATAGATAGATAGATAGATAGATAAAGTCTTTATTGGACAAGTGTAATTGGACACACAAGGAATTTGTCTTTGGTGCAGATTCTCTCAGTGTACATAAAAGACAAAATATGAGTTTATTCTGATGTAGCTCTTTTCCGATTTGGTCATAACACTTAAGCTACACCATAAAGGTGTCAGCTGGTAGATTATTGGTGATGGCAGGCAGAGAGTATCTATAAGGGTTTCTTGGCCAAAGCCTGAGAGTTGTTTTCCTTTATTTTCTTTTCGTTTGTTTTTCAGTTTCCCAACACAGCTTTCCTATTGTCTCCCGTCCAACTATTACACCAGCCCAAACCTGCTTAGCTTGTCTGAGATTAACTCAAGTGTTGCGTCCTGGCAAGCCAAACTCTGTTTTTGTGAAATTAGAACCCAGGATGAAGGCTGAAGAATTATGTTTGCCTGTCTTTTATACTGCAGGGGTCTCCAACCTTGGCCACTTGGAGATTTGTGGACTTCAACTCCCAGAATTCCTCAGCCAGCAAAGCTTTGCTGGCTGAGGAATTCTGGGAGTTGAAGTCCACAAGTCTCCAAGTGGCCAAGGTTGGAGACCCCTGTTTTATAGGACAAACACACACACACACAGACACACACAAGTTTCCAGTCCAGCTGCCCTCCATGGGCTGGGGGGGTACCAACCTCCGCATTGAGAAGTTTCTTGAAGTCAGACTGGGCCCCGATGTAGAACTCAATCCCATCACGGGCGCCTACCAAGGTGACCCCTCGCACCAGCAGTATAATCAGGACCACATATGGGAAGAGGGCTGTGAAATAGACAACCTGCAAGGAGAAACAACGGGGGGCGTTCGGAAAGAGGCCAGAACCGAAGCCAATAGAATACTTTTTTAAATTTGCGTTTGTTTGTTTTTTGAAAGCAGAAACAAAGGAGGATTCAGATACAGATAATGGTGGGGAATCTGCTCTTGGTCGGAGGCTGCAGTCTCTCTGGTCTTCCCAGTCACGCCCTCCTGATGAGCTATCTGCAGAGCGTGGGGGTGGGGGTGTGGGGAAACCTGCAAGATGCTGAGCGGGGGCTTTAATTGCAACTTCCAGCTTCCTCCCCCCCCCCCGCCTGTCCGCACATCATCAAGATGAAGAGCGAGAGGAGGAATTCTGGGAGTTGAAGTCCACAAGTCTTAAAGCTTTCAAGTTTGAACACCCCTGGGTTTTTTTTCTAAAGGGTTAGGGGTCGAAGGGTCTTGTAACTTGACAACTTTAAGACTAGCACACTTCAATGCCAGAGTTCCTGAGCCAACATGACTGGAGGAGGAATCCTGGGAGTTGAAGTCCACAAGTCTTAAAGCTGTCAACTTTGAACACTCCTGAGGGTTTTTTTTTCTAAAGGGTTAGGGATGCAAGGGTCTTGTAACTTGACAGCTTTAAGACTTGCACACTTCAATAGCAATAGCAATAGCAATAGCAGTAGACTTATATACCGCTTCATAGGCCTTTCAGGTCTCTCTAAGCGGTTTACAGAGAGTCAGCATATTGCCCCCAACAATCTGGGTCCTCATTTTACCCACCTCGGAAGGATGGAAGGCTGAGTCAACCCTGAGCCGGTGAGATTTGAACCGCTGACCTGCTGATCTAGCAGTAGCCTGCAGTGCTGCATTTAACCACTGTGCCACCTTGGCTCAGAGTTCAATGCCAGAGTTCCTGAGCCAACATGACTGGAGGAGGAATTCTGGGAGTTGAAGTCCACAAGTCTTAAAGCTGTCAAGTTTGAACATCCCTGGGTTTTTTTCTAAAGGGTTAGGGGTGCAAGGGTCTTGTAACTTGACAGCTTTAAGACTTGCACGCTTCAATGCCAGAGTTCCTGAGCCAACATGACTGGAGGAGGAATTCTGGGAGTTGAAGTCCACAAGTCTTAAAGTTTTCAAGTTTGAACACCCCTGGGGTTTTTTTCTAAAGGGTTAGGGGTGCAAGGGTCTTGTAACTTGACAGCTTTAAGACTTAAGTGCTTCAATGCCAGAGTTCCTGAGCCAACATGACTGGAGGAGGAATTCTGGGAGTTGAAGTCCACAAGTCTTAAAGCTTTCAAGTTTGAACACCCCTGGGGGTTTTTTTTCTAAAGGGTTAGGGGTGCAAGGGTCTTGTAACTTGACAGCTTTAAGACTTGCACACTTCAATGCCAGAGTTCCTGAGCCAACATGACTGGAGGAGGAATTCTGGGAGTTGAAGTCCACAAGTCTTAAAGCTGTCAAGTTTGAACACCCCTGGGTTTTTTTCTAAAGGATTAGGGGTGCAAGGGTCTTGTAACTTGACAGCTTTAAGACTTAAGTGCTTCAAATGCCAGAATTTCTGAGCCAACGTTTTGGTTGCTAAGTAAGAGCATTGTTAAGTGAGTTTCACCACATTTTACAAGTTGGCCACGGCCATCCAGTCACATGACTGCCAAGCCACTCCCACCCAGTCACATGGCAGGCAAGCCACTCCCACAAAAGCCCTTGGATCAGGTGACCGTCAAATTGTTCGCATGCACCCACAGAATTATTACTTCCCAAATTCTTTGCAGGGAGGACCTGAAAGTCACATCAAATTGCCCGAGACTTGACTACTTCTGGGCTCTTTCCTTAGTGGGCCCGCCCAACAGTGCCTCAAAGATGGCCAGGACAGGAAGGGAGTTGGCATCTCTCCTGGCACTTTGGCAAATCCTTCATGCCCTTGGAATGCCATGGAACCAGTTCTTTCCTCTGAAACCAGAGCCTCGGTCGCCCTACCGCAGCCATGTGCCAAGCCCCTCTGCCTCCAGCGGCCCTCTACTTTTAGCTTGTGGGTGCTCTGAGCTGTTTTTGGCACATGCTCTCCAAGGATCCTCTTCACCCCAAGGTCGAGGTTGAAGAAAGGAGCCTTAAATACCCGCCGTATTCCAAGGCTGCTGGAATGACGAAATGAGAGTCCTTCAGCCCAGCCGGTAGCCGGCCTTCCGAGGGCCAGGAGCAGTGGTGGGATTCAAATAATTTAACAACCGGTTCTCTGCCCTAATGACCAGCTGGGTAGGCGGGGCTCGGTGGTCATGTGACCATGTGGGCGTGGCCGACTCAACCGATGGGCGCTGCTTTGCCTTAGGTGTTACAATGTAACAAGGGTTAATCGGAGAGGCAGTTTCCGTAAGCAGGGCAATAAAGATTAGGCTAGAAACAACACCAGAATGTTTCCTTCCTGCCTTCCTTACAGGATTAGCCCCGTAAAATGGGAAAAACCAAAAGGAGATTTCTTCCAACCGCCGGTTCTCCGAACTGCTTAGAAAGTTAACAACCGATTCTCCCGGATAAGTGCGAACCGGCTGAATCCCACCACTGGCCAGGAGGCTCCCTTGCAATTACCTTCCCGGAAGACTTGATCCCTTTGACCAAGCTAACTGCCACGATCAGCCAGGAAAGGAGAAGGCAAAGGGCCAGGTACCACACGATCACTCCGGTCTCGCTGATGTTCGCCGAGCGCTGGAGGACTTCGCGGCTGCCGGAAGAAAAGGAGAGAAGGATGAGCAAGGGGAAGCAGCCTCAACCAGGTTTGGGTGGAACCCGGCTTGCTCTGTGGTTGAACCAGAATAGGCTTGGGGTGTGGTTTGAGTTGGGGAGAAATGCTGGAGGAGTGGGTGGCATTCCAGATACTGCCCAACCACCATCGCCAGCATTCCTCAGCTCTGGCTATGTCGGTTGGCATTCCTGGGAGCTGTGGTTTCCCATGCTGGCCTAAGACACTTACTCTTAACCCAAGTCCTAGTTTCACTCTAGGTTGCAATCCTGCTCGGCTTGCCTCAGTCTCCCCCACGTAGCCTGCTGGGCTTTGTAGGATCGATCGCAGGCTCCCTCGTCCTGCTTTGTAGTGGCTGTGGGGCAGGCTGTCTTTCTGGAGGCCGGGAAGCCTCTCTCCAAGTTGCACATCTACCCACACAGCTTTGCAATAATGCCTCATGCTGTCTCTCTGCTTTTATGGCTCTGTATCGTTCAGTCATCCTCAGAAAAAAAAACCACAATACGACAACATGCACCAGTCAAGGTACAACAAACACCTCTGCAAATAGCATTGTGTTTCCTTTGTTCGTGCACGCAAGACTCACTCTGGGGAAGGTGAAGTAGATGCAGAACCTAAGGTCGGGATGCCTCCAGAGAAGGCAAAATACACCCTGAGCTGAAGTCAGTGGTACTCACCCACTCACTCAGAAAAGGCTCTCCCTCCACCCTCCCCATTATTGGGGGCAGATCACTTGAGCCGAGGTGGCATAGTGGTTAAATGCAGCACTGCAGGCTACTTCAGCTGACTGTAGTTCTGCAGTTCGGCTGTTCAAATCTCACCGGCTCAAAGGTTGACTCAGCCTTCCATCCTTCTGAGGTGGGTAAAATGAGGACCCGGATTGTTGTTGGGGGTGATATGCTGACTCTGTAAACCGCTTAGAGAGGGCTGAAAGCCCTATGAAGTGGTATATAAGTCTAACTGCTATTAGTGATGGGCCTCTTCCCCTCCAGCTCCTATTTGAATCATACTGCAACCACCATGTTCTCATGAAGGACTTAGCCTCTCTGAGGACTCCGTTCCATCCATTGTAGAAGGTCCAGAACTGGACAACTTCGAGACAGGTTGATTAAATTCCTAGCGTTCTCCCACTTACCTGGACGTCCAGACATCTGGACATTGCCATGGTTGGAAAAGACTACTGTGGAGCAGGGATCTCCAAACTTGGCAACTTGGACCATGTCTGACTGGGAGGTTCTGGGAGTTGAAGCCCACAAGTCTTGCCAAGTTTGAAGAGCCCTGCTCTAGACCAGGGGTTTCCAACCTTGGCCACCTTAAGCCTGGAGGACTTCAACTGGGAGCTGATGTCCTTCAGGCTTAAAGTTGCCAAGGTTGGAGAGTCTTGCTCTAGACCAGGGGTTTCCAAACTTGGCAACTTTAAGACTTGTGGACTTCAACTCCCAGAATTCCCCAGCCAGCAGAACCTACTCTCTTGTAACCCCTTTCTCTGAAATCTCTCCGCTTAGATCAGAGGTCTTCAAACTTGGCAACTTTAAGACTTGTGGACTTCAACTCCCAGAATTCCCCAGCCAGCAGAACCTACTCTCTTGTAACCCCTTCCTCTGCAATCTCTCCGCTTAGATCAGAGGTCTTCAAACTTGGCAACTTTAAGACTGGTGGACTTCAACTCCCAGAATTCCCCAGCCAGCATAACTTACTCTCTTGTAATCCCTTCCTCTGCAATCTCTCCGATTAGATCAGAGGTCTTCAAACTTGGCAACTTTAAGACTTGTGGACTTCAACTCCCAGAATTCCCCAGCAGCGTATTCTGGGAGTTGAAGTCCACCAGTCTTAAAGTTGCCAAGTCTGGACCACCCCTGAGACCAGAAGCTAGAGAGGCTTCCAAGGTTGGGTTGCGTAAGTATCACATTGAAACAACCACCCACTTAACCCAAGGCGAAGGTGACTCTGGGTGCCACAGGCCAGCCTGAAAGAGGTGGGAATCGTTCACAGCCTCCCCTGGAGAGGCAGGGATTTCCAGCAAGCAAAGTTGGGCAGGGAAAGCCAATGTAATGTTTGTGTGGCCGGTTGTTGGCAAAAAGGCACTCGGGCTCAGCCGATTCACACTTACTTCCAATACTGCTCGCTCGGAAGCTGTGAATCTTCAAACACTTGGCTGTCGGGGATGCAGGTGAGGTTCTTGATCAACACCTCGGGGTAACTCATGTTCATTATTGTGTTTTCCACCGTGACGTTGCATGATAACACTGAAGGAGGCGGAAGAAGAGCCAGTCAGAAGGGATAGAGAAAGGGCTTTCCCGCGGGCAAAAACGGTTGTGCTTTAAATTAATTTACTTGGTAGCAAAGTTCCAGATTTATAAGAACATAGCACAAGCCTTTTGCTTCAGGGTTTACTTTTTCTGCTTTTTTTAATATATTTTTTTAAACTTTCCAAACAAACATACAAACCCTCCTTCTTTACATACTGTAGAACAGTGTTTCTCAACCTTGTCAACTTGAAGATGTCTGGACTTCTGGGAGTTGAAGTCCAGACATCTTCAAGTTGACAAGGTTGAGAAACACTGCTGTAGAAAGTGTATCAGTTGGTTACAAAAGGCTTTTGTGCATAGCAATAGGAGTTAGACTTATATACCGCTTCATAGGGCTTTCAGCCCTCTCTAAGCAGTTTACAGAGTCAGCATATTGCCCCCAGAGTCTGGGTCCTCATTTCACCCACCTCGGAAGGATGGAAGGCTGAGTCAACCTTGAGCCGGTGAGATTTGAACCGCCGAACTGCAGATAACAGTCAGCTGAAGTGGCCTGCAGTACTGCACCCTAACCACTGCGCCGCCTCGGCTCCCGCATCTCTTCCACCATCGTCAAATATAATTCATATTAATTCTAATATCTTAACTCGGATATTTATTGTATTACCATCATCATACCTCCACTTTCATTTGACTATAATTATTTAAACGTCCTTCATGATAAAATATACCAAGATTTAATACATAACCACATGCTGGCATTTCATTTGCTTATTTATAAAATCCTCCCTTAACATTGAATCCTCATATCCTGTTTTAGCTAAACATCCATAATATTTAATACCAAAATTTTCTAATCCTCCATGTATATAATTTATTATCATTATCCTTTCTTTATTTAACTATATCCTATATCATAACGTTTCCCCCCTATTAGTTAAAACTTAGCTGTGTCTAATTTTGTTCTTTTTTTATTGTTATTGTTATATTGATGTGCCGAGGTGGCGCAGTGGTTAAATGCAGCACTGCAGGCTACTTCAGCTGATTGCAGTTCTGCAGTTCGGCTGTTCAAATCCCACTAGGCTCAAGGTTGACTCAGCCTTCCATCCTTCCGAGGTGGGTAAAATGAGGACCCGGATTGTTGTTGGGGGCAATATGCTGACTCTGTAAATCGCTTAGAGAGGGCTGAAAGCCCCATGAAGCGGTATATAAGTCTAACTGCTATTGCTATTGCTATAAGTACGTAGCACAAGCCTTTCGCTTCAGGGTTTAGTTTTTTTGCTTTTTATTCTTCACGTTACTGTTATGAACTGTTGAAACATGGGATGAACCCCCCCTCCCCCACATCCCAATCTCAGCAAAGCAAAAAAAACCTCTCTTTGGCCTGACTGGATCCATTTTTCCCCCTTTTTTTCTGCAATGGAGCTGGGCCTTGGGTAATAAAAGCAGATTTGGTGTGATGACACGTCCAAGTATCTTACGATTCCCTTTGAATGGCATTTTACAGCTTTCTTATGAGCCGAGGTGGCACTGGTTAGGGTGCAGTACTGCAGGCCACTTCAGCTGACTGTTATCTGCAGTTCAGCGGTTCTAATCTCACCGGCTCAAGGTTGACTCAGCCTTCCATCCTTCCGAGGTGGGTGAAATGAGGACCCAGACTGTGGGGGCGATATGCTGACTCTATAAACCGCTTAGAGAGGGCTGAAAGCCCTATGAAGCGGTATATAAGTCTAACTGCTATTGCTATTGCTATTCTTAGTCAACACTCCAAACGAAAGGGATGAAAACTGCTTTCATGCAAAGATGGGAAATAATGCGAGGGACTAAAACAGCTGCAAAATATGCACTTCCCTGTCTAGGGAATCTGACTGGCTACCTACACCTATGTAACGGATATAAACTATAATTGTTACAAGGTCTAATCACTCTATGGAAATGTTTCGGCCAGAAATATTGCACTGTCTCCAATGTTTTTAATGTTCATCTAATAAAAATCTTGATAATAAAATAAAATTTAAAAAATACGCATTTCCCTATCTGGCTGTTGGAGGAACCCCTTGTTGGTGAGGATCAGGACTGTGCTCATCTGCATAACCCCGCCTCCTCATTTGCATGTCCCCACCCCAGACGCTGCCTCCAGCTCAGCTTGGTAATCCTGCCATGTGTTTTTATCACGAAAGAAAACCAAAGCATTTTCTGATCTGATCTGCGCACCCCACTGGGCGCCTGCAGATAAAAGTGGCTTCACCCACAGAAGAAGGGAAACGCATGTGGGTTTGGCCGAGGGATTCTTCGCTTTCCCACCGACTTACCCAGTGGCGTTTTGCTGCATCTGTGATTGGCCCACGTTGCGTTGCAGTCATTCCATGGCACCACCCGTTGGAAGGAGGCGAACAAGTAGTAGAGGCTGTAGGCAATGATGACGTTGTAATAGATGGTCACAAAGGTGGAGATGACGACCATGGTGATTCCCACGCCTGGTCAGAAAGAGAAAAAGAGGCCAGGCCATCAGCAGACGTGTCTCTGAGCTCCTAGGAGACAACTGGCTGGGAATGTCAACCTAAATGCATTGCAAAGAGGGAAGGGGGCAGCTGTTTTGACCTGCCAGCAGAGATGGTGGCAGAGTCGGAAATTGAGGAGGTTGGGTGAGTCCTGGAGGCTGGAGAAGGCTCGGACGAGGGCTCTGCATCAGAAGCAGAGACGAGGCCGAGGCCATCTGGCAGTGATCAGGTGCCTACGGAGCTAGACAGCAATGAGGCAGAGGAACAGCTGGAGCCTGTTCCCAGTGTGCGTATGCACAGAACTGCCCGAAGAAAAGAACAGCTAAGAAATCAGGGTCAACTTGGGAATAAAGCCGCAGGTGGATGATGAATGGCCCCTCCCATAGGATATAAAAGAAGAGCAAAAGGGGAGTGCAGGAAACAATTCGTTCGGTTGGTTGTCAGATTCGTTTCAGGAGTGTGAAGATCTGTCCCTGAATCTCAGAGACTCTGTGCCCAAGTCTTTCCTTGCACAGCACCTCCTTTGGGAAATATTGACATGGCAGCTTTCCAAGATAAATAAGGTCTGTGGTCATAAATATTCCTTTGAAAGACTGTTTGCCTGGCCTTGGCTGAATGTGAATGAGAGGAATTCACATTCGTTTCATAAAAGGGGTTTTGGCTTTTGGGGGAAAGCCTAGTTCAGAACAGCCGCCTGGTTAGCTCAGAGACCTGCAGGCTTTGCCGAATGCACAAAGGTGGGGTTCCCTTTGTTTGATGTTTTTCCTGAGCCTAGCGTGATCGCAATCAGCGTGCGTTACAGCCCAAACAAAAGTTTCGTCCGGAAGGTCAATACGAGATGTTTGTCAGCATGACATTTTCACCAGGGCAATCAAGTTGCTAAGAGCACCCTATGCGTTATCTCCAAGGAAGGAAACACCACAGGGCTAAGGCTGCAAGCATGCCCAGGACATTTCCAAAGGCTGCTGCCTTGTTTCACCTGAGATTTTATTTATTTTTCATTTTAGAAAAAGTACCGTATTTTTCGGAGCATAAGACGCACCGGAATATAAGACACACCAAGGTTTTGAAGAGGCAAATGAAAGAAAAAGTGTTTGCACTCTGCAAACCGAGGTGGCACAGTGGTTAAATGCAGCACTGCAGGCTACTGCTAGATCAGCAGTTCAGCGGTTCAAATCTCACCGGCTCAGGGTTGACTCAGCCTTCCATCCTTCCGAGGTGGGTAAAATGAGGACCCGGATTGTTGGGGGCAATATGCTGACTCTCTGTAAACCGCTTAGAGAGGGCTGAAAGCCCTATGAAGCGGTATATAAGTCTACTGCTATTGCTATAAGTCTACTGCTATCTGCAAACCTCCTAAAAATGGCCCATTTTTTGCGAAAACGGGCCTGATTCTTTTTTAAAGGGCATGAATAGCCTTTAGGAGGCTTATAGAGTGCTTATAGGGTTGTGGGGCCCGTTTTTTGCTCATGTCTGCCCTCCCCAGCCCCCAAGAGCACTCTGGAAGCCTCCTAAAGGCAATGCACGGCCATTTTGGTGAAGGGGCGGGGCTTCAGGAGGCAAAAAAATGTTGTATTCAGTGTATAAGACGCACCCAGATTTTCAGCCTCTTTTTTGAGGGAAAAAGGTGCGTCTTATACTCCAAAAAATACGGTGTATTGCCGCCGCCTTGCCCACGGCGACGCAAGGCGGCTTCCGTGAACATAAAAACACTGTATTAAAAATAAAAACCCACAGCAAAACCCAGAAGGCAGTGTGGGATTCTTCAAAGTGAAAAAAGAGGCCAAAAAAAAGAGAAAAAGGAAGGAAGGAAGATAAGCATCAGTTCACGGAGAACCTGTAGAAAATCCCTGGCTATACCAGAACCACCCAGCTCAAGTCCCACGCCTCGGGAGACGTATGTCGTGAGCAGCCCACGCCAAGTTGGCCTGGCTTGGGGTGGGTGGGTGGGAGAGCAAGCTTTGTCTTCAGCTGGACCCACGCCATTCTTCCCTTGGCTGGTCTGAGACATTTTGCAAAGGACCCCAATTAAGGAGCTGCCACGGAAGCCAACGGTAAACCAAGGAAAGAACCACCGCAGGGCAAGCCACGGGAACTATGATGGCGAACACAGCTGCTCTTCTGCTTTTCAGCGGGCACCTGCGCGCTGGCCAGCTGGTCTTCGTGGGGGCCAGAGCACCGAAAAGTGGCCTGAAAATGCCCCAAAACCAAGCCGTTTTCTGGCCATTTTCCAGCACTCCGGTGTCCATAAAGACCATTCCAAAAATGGCTTGAAAAACAGCCCCAAATGAAGCCAAAAAAGAGGCGTATGCATTCCGGGCAGCTGGTCTTTGTTTTTCCGGTTACTCCGGCGTGCACACCGGTTTGGGCACTCCGTGTCGAAAAGGTTCACCGTCACTGCACTAGAATAAGCACGGTGGGCAAACCCCACTCCCCTTACTAGCACTGATGATTGTATTGTATTGTATTTGTACTTAATAAATTTATAGGCTGCCCAATCCCGGAGGACGGCTTACCGAAAGTAAATTATAAAAAATAAAGAATTAAAAAAAACAGAGAAGACAGATTAAAACCTCATCATGCACCCAATCTGGTCAGGGCTGGACCTCAGTCATGAGGTCAACAGCCCAGAGGCCTGCCGGGATAGCCAGGTTTTGATAGCCTTTCGGAAGGCCATGAGAGTGGGGAGGCTCCGGATTTCTGGGGGTAATTCATTCCATAGGGTCGGAGCGGCTACAGAGAAGGCCCTCCTCTGATGTTCCCTAGTTGCGTGATGAAACCTCTGAAGGAAAACCACCAAGCTCAGAGGGCACCCAGGAATCAAACTCAAGGATTGCACCCTAACGAAAAAAAGAGGCTTCCCCAGGACTCCATCCAGAAAACCACCAGGAGGTAGGACAACACTCACCTTGAAAAAGAGGCAAAATTCTCCAAATTGACACGGGTCCCAAGCTGGCAAACTGTCCCAGGGAGCACTCCATGAAGAACAACGGGAGGCCGGCGAGAGCCAGCATGATGGCGTAGGGGATCAGGAAGGCTCCTGCAAGAAAAGGGCATCGGGTGAGAATTCAGCCTGCCACCTTTCCCAAATCAGAGGCAAACCAGCACCTCAGTCCAGCCTGTGAAAGGAAAACACGGCTTCTAATCGTGATGGGCAGAGCTCTCTAAACAGCTAAACATTTGGGGAAACCAGCATTTGTCAATGTCTTGCAGCTGCCTACAGAGAAGTATTGTGGCCCGCCAGTGGCCAGCAGAGCTGGCAGCCGATTCAGACAGTGAGGAGGGTTGGGGAGGAACCTGGGCCAGTCCTGGAGTCTGGGGAAGGCTCGGATGAGGACTCTGTGTCAGAGGCAAAGATGGGGCCAGGGCTGTATGCCAGTTATCAGCTGCCTTCAGAGTCAGACATCGGTGAGGCAGAAGAACAGCTGGAGCCTGTTCCTAGTATGTGCATGCACAGAGTAGCCAGACGAAGGGAACAGCTAAAGAACAGGGATCGATTTGGGAGTAAGGCCACAGGTGGATGGTGAATGGCCCCTCCCAGAGGGAATAAAAGAGGAGCGAAAGGGGAGTGGAGTTTACAGGAGACAATTAGTTCGCTTAATTGGTTCGTGACTCTCCGAGACTCCTGGCTAAGTTCTGCAGATCTCAGCCTGGCAGCTCTCCAAGCCAGATAAGGTCTGTGACTATAAATCCTCCCTGGAAAGACTTTGCTGGATGTGGATGAGCAGAATTCACAGCAAGTTAATAAAAGGGGGGTATTGTCGGGACCAGGAGTTTGCTTCAGGCTCTCGGGAAGCCTCGGTCAGAACAAGAAGGACTCATCCCACAGAGCAGCTGAAACTTGATTGGGTGCCGATGAAAGAGAGGGAGGTGGATTTGTTTCCCATCTGAGGGACAATCCCTGGCTTCCTTCCCACACAGCAAATGGGACGAGCCCGGCTGTTCTTGAGAGAAAAGGGTTGCCTGTGCCCCGTGAGTCACACTCGCCATGCCTTGTTATATTCCTCTTCTGGGTGTGTCACTCCTATTGTTGTCTTCTACCTTTCGCTTCAAGAAGGGCATAGAGAAGTCAAGGAAAGTGAAATCAGACATAAAACCTTCCAGATGAACCCAGGGTCCATGACCCCAAAGTCTTTGGCTGATGCCACGGGGTCAATGGAAGAGGAGGAGGAGGAAAACTGGGCTCTTGGTTGGAAGGGTCACTAGATTAAGGTCCCTGTGGAAAAAGACCCAACAGAGCCTGGACTCGGAACTCAAGCCCTCTTCTGCTCCACACTGAAGCTGTCTGGGCACATCTGGACAGCCAGAAGTTGCAGTTGCAAAGCTTCCAAACAACCGAGGATGCTGGAATATCCCCTCGATGCTCTGGCCCTTGGCGTACACCGAGTCTTTACATTCATCTTCTGACCCAACACTCAGAAAAAGGGGAAGAGGATCGTAGGGATGAGGATGTATGATAGAAGGACCTTAAGGGCACAGTGCCAAAGTCTCAGCTCTGGTAGCACAAACTGAGGGTCCCCCTCCCCCTCCCCCTTCCAAGCCTACTAAGACTCCGGGGGGGTCTGGCTGCGGTTGTCTAGAGCTTCTCCATTGCTACCAACAGGCAGAGGGATTCCCATAAAACAGTGGGAAAATACCTACAAAATCTATGGCAGGATTGTCCAAACTTGGGAAATTGTGGACTTCAATTCTCAGAATTCCCCAGCCAGCCATGCTGGCTGGGGAATTCTGGGAGTTGAAGTCCACCAGTCTTAAAGCTCCCAACTTCAAACACCCCTGATCTATGGGATGAGCCTTGCAAAGAAGCCCAAAATCTTAACAGGCCACAAGAGTTACAGCGGTCTCTCTGGTGCATTGGAGGTCCAAGACAGGGGTTCTCCAACCTCCACAACTTTAAGACTTGTGCTGGCTGGGGAATTCTGGGAGTTGAAGTCCACCAGTCTTAAAGCTCCCAACTTCAAACACCCCTGATCTATGGGATGAGCCTTGCAAAGAAGTCCAAAATCTTAATAGGCCACAAGAGTTACGGCGGTCTCTCTGGTGCATTGGAGGTCCAAGACTGGGGTTCTCCAACCTCCACAACTTTAAGACTTGTGCTGGCTGGGGAATTCTGGGAGTTGAAGTCCCACCAGTCTTAAAGCTCCCAACTTCGAACACCCCTGATCTATGGGATGAGCCTTGCAAAGAAGTCCAAAATCTTAACAGGCCACAAGAGTTACAGCGGTCTCTCTGGTGCATTGGACGTCCAAGACAGGGGTTCTCCAACCTCCACAACTTTAAGACTTGTGCTGGCTGGGGAATTCTGGGAGTTGAAGTCCACCAGTCTTAAAGCTCCCAACTTCGAACACCCCTGATCTATGGGATGAGCCTTGCAAAGACGTCCAAAATCTTAATAGGCCACAAGAGTTATGGCGGTTTCTAGTGCATTGGAGATTCAAGACAGGGCTTCTCCAACCTCCATAACTTTAAGACTGGGGAATTCTGGGAGTTGAAGTCCACCAGTCTTGAAAGTTGCCAAGCTTGGAGATCCCTGGTGGAAGGGACAGATCGGAGTCAGGTGGGCTGCATCTGCTCACCTGGGGGAAAAGAAGAAGTCCTCACAGCCAGCCAGGTGAGCAGCTGCTGAAGGACACCCTGGGAGGCTCTGGGAAGCTTTGGCCATTTGGATGGGGAAGCCTCCACAAGCCTCTGTGGGCGTTTTAGGGACAGGGGGACGGGGGGGGGGGAGAGCAGCCCCTTACCTCCTCCATTCTCATAGGTCAGGTACGGGAACCTCCAGACGTTGCCCAGGCCCACCGCATAGCCCACCATGGACAGCAGGTAGTCCGTTTTGCTGGACCAGTTGCCCCGTTCCGTGTTCTCATCTTGCGAGTCAACGATCTTCTCCGTGGACAAAGTGAATTCCTTGGGAAGAAGAAGAGGGAAAAGTCAGCCCTTCGCTCCACTCCGGAGCCTGGGGAAAAAATGCCCCCCTGCTTTGCTCACAGATGCTGCTGCCAGGGGAGGAGGGCTGGCAGGTGCCCGCTAGAAGCTGCCACCTTTTCCCTCGAGGGTTGACGAGGCCCCTGGAGGTTTTCATGGCTATCAGAACCTGAGCCTAGGCTGCCCCCCCTCCCCAAGGCGTTCTGGGCCCCCTCATTCGCCCCTGCCTCCAGAAGCTGCACCCAACAAGGGACGCCAGATTGGTGACTTCCCAGGCGGGGGGGGGGGCGGGAGAGGGGAGGGGGCTTCCCGGCGGAGGGACCTGAACGCCCAAATCCGGGGAAGATGCTGGGGGCGCAGCGCCCGGCGCCTCCCTGAGCTCCGGCTGCTTCCCTCGGATGCTCAGGATCGCCAAGCGCTGCGCCGGGGTTCCTCCTGCCGCGCGCCCGCCTGGGCTCTTCCCTTCGCCGAGGATGCTAGCTCGCTCTCTCCGCTTGCCACCTGCCCGGTTCCCCCGCCCCGATGGAGCCCGGCAGGTCTCCGTCTCTGGCTCCGTCTCTGCCGGGAGGGAGCTCCAGTCGAAGCGGGCAGCTGGGAGCAGACAGTCCCGCGCCCCCTTCCTCTCCTCTTCCTCGCCCGCTCACCTTTCGGCCGAAGCGCAGACAGTTTGGCAGCTGGAGCCAACCCATGGCGTTCCTTTCTGGGCCGCCGCCGCCCGGTGGGAGCCTTTATAGCGCCCGTCCAGCCCCTTCCCCCTCCTCCCCGCCTTCCCCGGGACCGGCCAGGTGGAGCCGAGAGGGCGGGGAGGGGACGGGGCGGGGCGGGACGGCAGGTACGCTGCAGAGCGAGCGCCGAGGCTTCTGCTCCGCGGGGGAGGGGGGCGCTGGCCGCCAGCCCCCCTCCTCCGAGCCTGGCCGGGCTCTCGTGGAACTCGTCTGTCTTCCCACGACGCCCGGATCCTGCCCACCAGGCAGCTGAGACCCGCGGCAGCATCTTCCCCCAAGCGCTTCCCGGCCGGGCTCACTCCCATCCCTGGCAGAGCGCCCCCCCCCGTCTTATTCTCCGCGCTCTTTTCACAAGGCATCCCTGGAGAGGAGGGTCCCAGACCCCTCAACCCCCCCAGCTGCCTTTCACACGTCGCCTCCAAACATTCCCCCAAAGCAACCCCCCTCCGACGTATCTCCGTTGGCTGCCATGCCCGTCTCAGAATCGCCAGCCTTGGAAGGGGGGGAAGGAAAGGGGGCGTTATGGCTGAAGTGCCAGTTCCCCAAATAAAAGTGCAAATCACCGCGCCCCTCCCACGCACCTCCGAAGACGCGCTTCACCCTCAGCTGACTTGCTTGCTCACTTCCAAGCCTGACACAGGAGCAGAGGCTCCTCCACTCCCCACACACCCCCGGTTGCTTCATCGCCCTCCGGAGCCCCTGCCGCATCCTTCCCTTTGCCAGGAGACCGACTTGGGGGTGTGTGTGGCATCCGTCAGCCCTTCCTGCCTGGGCAAGAGATTGCAGCACCGGCGGCTCTCTCGTGACGGCTGCACAGAGGAAACGTGGCGGGTAGATGCCAACGGGTAGACTTGATAGATGCCAACAGCCCTTCTGGAGGGGCAGGCTTCCGTGGCGGGCATCAGGCCCCCTCCTTTGTGCCCTGCAAACGGGGGGGCACAGCTCAGCTCAGAGTCCTCCCTGCAGCCTGGGCATAAAAGAGACACCCGTGTTCTTTCTTTGCCACCCAGATTAACAGAGTTGGAGGGAACCATAGAGGTCATCTAGTCCAACACCCCCCTCAAAGCAGGAGACCCTACACCATTTCTGACAGGTGGCAGTCCAGTCTCTTCTGGAAAGTCTCAAGGGATGAAGCCCTACAACTTCCAAAGGCAACTTCTGTTCCATGGGTTGATTGTTCTCACTGTCAGAAAGTTCCTCCTTATTTCCAGGTTGAATCTCTCCTTGATCGGTTTCCATCCATTGTTCCTCGTCTGGCCTTCAGGTGCTTTGGAGAATAGCTTGACCCCCTCGTCTCTGGGGCAGGCCCTCAAATATTGGAAGATGCTCTCCTGTCTCCCCTGGTCCTTCTCTTCACTAAACCAGCCAGGCCCAGTTCCTGCAACCGTTCTTCCTATGTTTTAGTCTCCAGTCCCCTCATCATCCTGGTTGCTCTTCTCTGCACTTTTTCTAGAGTCTCCAAATCTTTTTTTATAGCGTGGCGACCAAAACTGGATGCAGTACTCTAGGTGTGGCCTTACTAAGGCTTTACAGAGTGGTATTAGTACCTCACTTAATCTTGATTGTATCCCTCTGTTAATGCAATTTAGGATTGCATTAACCACTTGTGAGTTGCCTGGTCTCCTTGCCAGGCTGGCAATCCAGGGCAGAGACAAGGGGGCACCACTGTGTACAGGACGACAAGGTGGTGGTGCTGGAACTCCTTGCCACAAGGGGCAGCTGGATCCATCTGGTTGCCTTTGAACGTGGACTCGTTTAACAGAGAGCTTCTACATTTCTAAACAGAATCCTTTCGAGCAAGCTGTGAATTCCTAACATTTTTTTTTAAAAAAATGCATAAGAAAATTAAATGCACACATCTACTACGAAGATACCTGTATGCCACGTTTTTTGGAACGATTCATGCTTTCTGACCTTGGAGAGAAAATACTGAGAAGCAAATAAAAAATGTGAACCGTGGAAGACAGCAGATAAGCTGATTAAAAATCCTTCGGCTAAGAATCTTTCCAGATGTGTTCTGCAATGAAGTGGCAAAACTGAGTGGGGTGTGTGTGTAAAGCGGGGAGAACCTGGGAGGTCTATCTCCACCTTCTGTCCCTCTGTGGACATCTCAGTGCTTCAGGGAGACCCCATCCTACAGCTTTGCTCCCAAACAAGTTGAAATGGGAGCAGTCTGTAACCCCAACTTCTTTTTTTAATATATATATTTTAATATATATATGACACTAAATACATACCTACTTCCCTGGCTCAGCTGATAAAGGAGGAGAACCTTGTGGCTTAGTGGTTAACACATCTGCCTAATATGTAATACAGCCCAGGTTCGAATCCCAGTAAGGGTATGGCTAGCTGATGAGAGCTAAATAGCTTGAAATAGATCTATACTAGTCTCCCTTTATTTATTTATCAGCACAAATACAACACACACACACACACACACACACACACACACACACACACATATATATTCTTAAGAAAAAACAAAACAACACATATAAAACAAAAGCAAGAAAAAAACATAATTTTCCTCCATTTCATCAAGCATGTCGTTCGGTTACAAGTTTTTGTGCATCAGTTCTTAAGATTAAAAATAACATCACTGGTTAGCCATTAAACATAACTAAATATTTAACTATCATTGAGCATTATGTGTTCAAATTGCCATTAATATTCTTTCATTTCTAACAACCCTTATTTCCTTGAATCCATAATTATCTATCAAGTAACAATAAACCTTTAAAGTATTATAATATCGCCTATCTCTAGAGAGAAAAAGCAGAGATTGGAACAAAAAAATAAACCCATTGAGTGATGATATACATTTATATTTTCAATTGACCATAAGGTCAGCAATCATCCACAGCTCCAAGAATAATTTTTCCATTATTAATTATCAATCCACATAGTGATTAAGCATTTCAATTCATAGATGTAACCCCAACTTCTTTGAATGCTGTAGATATTGTAAGTTTAATGGTCTTACTCCATAGATCCCACCATTTGCCCATTTCAATTTCATAGCCAAAGTTTCTCTCCCATGCTATTAGAAGGCTTTTGTCCATCTCTTCATTAGCATCTTGGCAGGTCAAAAATTGGTAAAACTTCGATAATATTTTCTTGTCTCCACCAAACAAAATCTTATCTAGCCCCTGAGGGTTTGGGTAGATCCCAAACCGTTCCTTATCGCTTTTAAACCTGTTTCTAACCTGTAAATATTCCCACCATTCCAGATTCCTGCTCTGCTGCTCTAATCCCATCTTTGTTTTCATGTTGCCATCTTCTGTCATGATGTCTTTATATGTTATGTTTCTTGTCCAATTAAATACACTGGGATGTGTTAAGGCCTCTAATGGTGCCAACCAGCACGGAACCCTAAGATAGTATTTTTTCCTCATCTTTTCCCAGACCCCCATCAAAATCTTCCGAATATAATGTCCCATGAAGTACCTATGGGGGGGTGTCTCTTTCTTGCCAGAGGGAGGCATGCCATCCCTGAAGTTGCCAATAGCAATATAGCAATAGCAGTAGACTTATATACCGCTTCATAGGGCTTTCAGCCCTCTCTAAGCGGTTTACAGAGTCAGCATATTGCCCCCAACAACAATCCGGGTCCTCATTTTACCCACCTCGGAAGGATGGAAGGCTGAGTCAACCTTGAGCCGGTGAGATTTGAACTGCTGAACTGCTGATCTAGCAGTCAGCTGAAGTAGCCTGCAGTGCTGCATTTAACCACCGCGCCACTCCGGCTCCATTACCCCAACTTCTAAGATTGGAGGGCCCTTGAAAAATCCCTCAAAATCCAACTGGGACCTTAGGTTCTTCTCGGCTGGTGTCCATGAAACATAGGAAGTCCTAGTTCCATAGAAGAGTTCAAACTAGCCCTTTCAAGTCTCCAGCATGGTCACCCCTGCAGATTGGCCAAAAGAGCGCAGTCCTGGCCAAGACACCTGATTCTCCCAGGCTAGGGTGGAGACCCACGGGGAGGGGGTGTCTGTCTTTCTGGTGGGGCAGAATTGCCAGGATTGAATGAATGACTGAAAGGGGAAATGCTGGTTCTTTAGCTGGGGCTCTTAACGTGGCCCTGGAGCAGAAGGCAAATATTATTCAGCCGTCTTTAGACCCCAGGTCAAAATCACCTCCTGGGTTTTACACGCAGCAAACGTCTGAGGGTATTTAAGCTTTTTCATTTGGACGTCGAGATTTAAGAGGCTCGTCCTGGATCAGGTGTGTTTACCTGGCTGCCCAGGTGGGGCCAAATAGGCTTTCCTGCAGGGAGTGAGGCACCTTACCGGGATTAAAAGGTGTGCTGTCATGTCATGCAGCGGTTTGTGGCTGTGGTCTTCGCCTGTGCTGTGTTTTCAGCACGCTAAGCCGAAGGGGAAAAGGAAGGGGGGGAAATCACCATGCAAGGGGCTGATTTTTAGGGAAGAATCGGGGAGGGGTTGGGGTTTCAATCGTGTAATTATTTATTTTTTCTGCTCAGTGGGCTGCTCCAGCTAAGTAGCAAACCACCTCCTGAAACCGTTGCTTCCGTCTGAAAGTTGGAAGTTGAAAGTTGGATCAACCGTCTCCTAATGAGCAAGGCCCCCTTGATTCACCACCCAAAATAATTCGGGTATTCTCTACGAGGCAGGGGTTGGAATGGAAGTTGCTTTTCCTCGCTTTCTTAGACTGTTTTCAATCTGATGGAGAGATTAGAGCTTTGACAGAACACACCTTTATTTAAACACCATTGATCGATTCATGGTTAAAAACACAAACCTTCTTGCTTTGATTCAAGACCACAAAGTCCGTGAGGTTTATTCCAGGTAAACGGCACTGGCTTTTATCACTTAAAACATTCTTCTCTTGACTTTGTCAGTTTGCTAATGTCTCAGGGATGGGCTTGGCTACCAGGAACCTGGCCGAATTTAGCTTTTCCAGAAGCCAGCTTTGAATACTGCGTTTCACGAAGGAAGGAAGGTTTTAGGAAAGGGTGGTGGTGGTGGCTAAGATTTTTGTTGTCAATAATGCAGATGCATGCATGATAGCAATAGGAATAGGAGTTAGACTTATATACCGCTTCGTAGGGCTTTCAGTCCTCTCTAAGCGGTTTACAGAGTCAGCATATCGCCCCCAACAATCCGGGTCCTCATTTAACCCACCTCGGAAGGATGGAAGGCTGAATCAACCCTGAGCCGGTGAGATTTGAACCGCCGAACTGCAGTCAGCTGAAGTGGCCTGCAGTACTGCACTCTAACCACTGCGCCACCTTGGCTCTCTTACCCATCCCACCCCCTACCCATGCACGCACTCTCCCCCCCGCCCCCCATGCCCCACACCCATGTGCCACCCCCACCCTTGGTGCCCCATTTTGGGCTTACTAGGCCTCTGGGTAACTTCCTGGGACCAAAAATGGCCCAGGGGTGCACCGTGTCCCCCCCAGCTCTCCCCCAGCCTCGTGCATGTTCACATGACACCCCCTGCCTCCCCCTCATGTGTGTGTGTCTCGTACATGTGGCCTCCCCCACATCCATGGCAGAGACCCGAAAATCAGCTGGCCAGCGGAAGGCACGCATACATGCGCCCTGGAGCTGAGTTGTGGTGATGGCTCGCATGCCCGCACAGAGGGCTCTCCATGCCACCTGTGGTGCACGCACCATAGATTCACCATCATGGGGATAAGGCATGCAACCCTTATTATCTCTGTATCCAATTAACTGACCGAGTGAGTATGCGTTGCATTATTTGTCTTGGATTAGTCTTGATTCCCCGATTGCCAAATCACATATTTGAGCTAGATTTTTTTTTTCATCCCACCTTTATTATGTTTTTTTTTACAAACATACCTATGGTAATTTCCTCCTTCCTCTTTCTCGTTTTTCCTGCAGACACCCAACGGATACGTCATTCTTGTTTTTAATCCCCTCCGCCGCCTGTGAAAAGTTCTCTTCGAAGCTAGAAGGCTTCGAAGCAGCGGAAGAGACATCTCAAATCTTCAAATCTCTCACTTGAGAGACCGCCTTCGGCCGGTTACCTCCCACAGACCCATTCGATCCCACAGATTAAGCCTCCTCCGTATTCCATCTGCCGGCCAATGTCGGCTGGCGACTACTCGGAGGAGGGCCTTCTCTGTGGCTGCTCCGGCCCTTTGGAACGAGCTCCCCGTGGAGATTCGGACCCTCTCCACCCTTCGGGCCTTCCGGACGGCCGTGAAGTCCTGGCTGTCCCAGCAAGCCTGGGGTTGAGTCCCCCCCCTGGTACTCGAATTTGCTGTGTCTGTTGTGCTTTTAAATTGTTCGTATTGTCTGATTGTTTGTCTTACTTTTTGTAATTTCCCCTCCCTTGGCTTTTGTTCAGCCGCCCTGAGTCCCTTCGGGGAATAGGGCGGCCTACAAATTGAATAAACTCCAACTCCAAACTCCAACTCAACGCTGGGAGTGTTCCCACATCTACAATCTGGAAGTCTAGACTTCCCAGTCAGGGATCCTTCAGCCAAACACCAGAGACGAACTTGGTGGAAGCGTCAGAAAAGGGTGCCGACTCTACTCCGAACATTTGTGCGATTGGGTACTTCGAAGGATAAATGTTGGCGCAGAGATATTTTCTCTTGTGGGAAATGGGAAGGAGGATGAGCAGAGACCCTGCGTCCTCCACTGCCGATGTAACCTTGTGTTCAGAAAATAGAAAGAGAAGAGGAGACACCAGACCAGTTGAAGCTCCTTGAGGGCATTACAACTGTCTTTAATTTCCCTTGCAAGGATTTTTGCTGGCCCAGAGCGATCTCACTTTCCCCTGTCTGCCTTGATCTCCCATCCCTAAGACTTTTAAGGAAGGTTTCTTTTTAAAGTTTTTTTTTAATTAAACACATATTAAAACATTGGACACAGTGTAACCGTCCAGCGTCTTTGCCATACATGCTAGAATATAAATATTGTAGCCCCCACGTTTACTTACAATTGGTCTATTCAGTATTTACAAATATAAGAATATCGTATTTCCATCCATGTTGATTTTGCTCTTGTCTTCATACATTTTCACTGTTATGATTTCCTACATTAATTCTAATCTCCATTCTATAAATCTTAGTCATTGCTTATTTGGGGGGGTCTTTCCCTTTTCTTGTCCCAACCATCGATAAAAATTTATCCCAGATCTTATAATCTTCTGATTTGCCTTTGTTCTTCAATTCCCACCTCAATTTATCCACTTCAACACAAATCAGAATTTTCCTAACTACTTCCTCTTCTTGTTGAATTTCCCTGTTTTCCCCATTTTGGGCAAAGACCATTGTTGCTGCCGGGATAATATGTATTCTTAAGTAGATTAAGAAGAGCCAAGGTGGCGCAGTGGTTAAATGCAGCACTGCAGGCTACTGCTAGATCAGCAGTTCAGCGGTTCAAATCTCACCGGCTCAGGGTTGACTCAGCCTTCCATCCTTCCGAGGTGGGTAAAATGAGGACCCAGATTGTTGGGGGCAATATGCTGACTCTCTGTAAACCGCTTAGAGAGGCCTGAAAGCCCTATGAAGCGGTATATAAGTCTACTGCTATTGCTATTGCTATAGATTACTCCCTGACTTTCAAGGAAGGTTTCCATCCTTGAAAACTTCAAGATGACCAAGGATGAGATTTCCTGGGATGAATTCACCCCGTGGACAACATGATTGCTGGAGATTCCTCCTGCAGTTCAGGAGATGAGGCTCCACAAAGGAATCTTCCCTGTTGCTTCATATCAGAATTTTGCCTGAAGTGAACCAAGGAGGTGAATTTGAAAAGGGTGGGTGGGGCAAGCGCCCCGCCCTGCAAACAGGGAAAGGGAGCTTAGCCTAGCAATGAGTAGGGAGAGAATCAAACACTCCATCTTGAGGGAAGCTTTTCCTCTTCTGAGGCCCCGTCAGGAGGTTGGGAGAACTTTCAGGGTAAGGTGAGGCCGAGGCCGAAGTCCAGGTCATCCCAGGAAGGCTGGCGTGGCTGACCCTGCCACATCTCCGCTGCCCAAGGTTGAAAAACAGCTCCCACCGACCTTAAAAAGATGAAGTCTGCAATGAAAATCCAGTTTGCATGCTCGAACTGGTAATCCTTGAACCATTCGTGCAGCAACTGTCTGCAGTTACAACAGCACTGGGGGAAAAAAAAAGATTTATGGCCAGTCTTCTACTTATTCCTGATCTGCCCGTGACAGTTCCTTATAATCCAAGTCTCCTTTTTGCTCAAAAAAGAAAGAGCATGTTGATTGCCAACTGTTCTGCTGAGAATTGTCATCAGTGGTGGGTTGCAGGCGGTACGCCACTGTATGGACGTACCAGTGCCCGCCGGGAGCATCGAGTACCGTTCCGGTATGGTGCTCCGCCCATCCACCCACCCTCCTTACCTGTATTTGAGCTCTTCGGCACTCCCGAGCACAAGCACGGAGCGTATGGCGCCTGTGCAACGCTCCGCCAAGCAGCCGGAGTGTCGCAGAGGCGTCCCGGAGCGTCACAAGAGGTAAGGGTATGCATTCATGGGGTGGATGCCCAGCCCCATTGCACTGTACCAGTTGCAACAGGATCCGGAACAAAGGGCCGAGGTGGCGCAGTGGTTAGAGTGCTGCACTGCAGGCTACTTCAGCTGACTGCAGTTCTGCAGTTCGGCTGTTCAAATCTCACCGGCTCAAGGTTGACTCAGCCTTCCATCCTTCCGAGGTGGATAAAAATGAGGACCCGGATTGTTGTTGGGGGCGATATGCTGACTCTGTAAACCGCTTAGAGAGGGCTGAAAGCCCTATGAAGCGGTATATAAGTCTAACTGCTATTGCTATTGCTATTGCTAACCCACCACGGATTGGCATCGATGAATGGCACCAACAACTTCCTATCAAGGTGGCGTTTGGTGGTGGTGGTGGTGGGGGAAAGCATCTATACTGAAAGAAGGGTGGCCCTGATGCTGTAAATAATATTTACGCTTTAAGCATGAGGCATTCATTTCAAAAAAAAAAATTCCATCTGGTCTCTTCCACATAAAGTAATTTATCTTCCATCAGCCTCCTTCATCAGGCCTCATGTCTGCTTTAATTAGCACTTTACAATGTATTGCAGTTGATCAAACCAATTAGAAGGTTAACGACACTCTTTTTTCATTGTTTTGTCCTTGTAAATTCTGCATCAAACAATAATCCAAAGGGCCACACCTTTACCAAAAGGAGCATAAAACCATCAGGAAGTGGGCATTGTCTTTGTAAACAATTCCTCACCCCTCAACACCACCTCGCTTGGTCCAAAGGGCAAGGAGGCACCAGGGAAGTTTCTCTAGGTGTGGAGATGGTTTCCCACCACAACATCTGCCAAGAATTGAATTGAATTGAATTTTATTATTTGTATGCCGCCCTTCTCCGGGAGGGACTCAGGGCGGTGAACAACTCAAAAGGGGGAAAAGGGGAACATAGAACAGAATACAAATAATTAAAATAGGCAAGAATCACACAACCACACAAGTCGAGAGGGGAGGGAACTCATCAACCCCAGGCCTGCCGGCAAAGCCAGGTTTTAACGGCTTTTCGGAAGGCCTGGAGAGAGGTGAGGGTCCGAATCCCTGCGGGGAGTTCATTCCAAAGGGCCGGAGCTGCCACAGAGAAGGCCCTCCCCCGGGTAGTAGCCAGGTGGCATTGGCTAGTAGACGGAACCCGGAGGAGGCCAACCCTGTGTGATCTAATCGGTCTTTGGGAGGTAATTGGCAGCAGGCGGTCTCTCAAGTACCCAGATCCAATACCATGAAGGGCTTTATAAGTTACAACTAGCACTTTGAAGCGTATCCGGAGACTGATCAGTAGCCAGAAAGAAAGTCCCTCTCTTTTGGAGTGTCACCCATGGGCAGCCAAAGCAAAGGGGGCCTCCTTGGGCAGCTCATTATATCAGAGGAGGACGCCGTACCATCTTGGTTTGGTTTATTGGATTTATATGCCACCCTTCTCCCAGGGACTCAGGGCAGCGTACAACATTAAAAAAACACATGTTACAAAAGTTAAAAAAAAATTAAATAGAATATCCCAAACCCAATTAAAATTGACAATGACATTAAAAAAATTCGAATTAAAATTAACAGTGATCCATAATTTGTTTTGTTTTGTTCAGGCCAGGCTGGCTTGCTGGAAAAGCCAATTTTTTAGGGTGCGTCGGAAGGACTGGAGGTCGGGGATTATGCGAAGCTCCGGGGGCAGCTCATTCCAGAGGGAAGGCGTTCCCACAGAGAAGGCTCTCCCCCTGGGTGTGGCTAGCCGACACTGTCTGGCCGACGGCACCCTGAGGAGGCTACCAGTGGCGCTAGGTGGTGTCGCAAGTACCCTGGGCCTAAGCCATGGAGCGCTTTAAAGGTCATAATTAGTACCTTGAATCGCACCCGGAAGACAACCAGCAACCAGTGCAGGCCGCCTAAAAGGGGTGTAACATGGGAGCACCTAGGTGCCCCCCATGATAACCCACGCAGCCGCATTCTGGACCAGTTGAAGCCTCCGGGTGCTCTTCAAGGGCAGCCCCATGTAGAGAGCGTTACAGTAGTCCAGGCGACAAAGGACGAGGGCATCCCGATCCAGGAAGATCTTGAGATCTTAATGGGAACATCTGGTAGATTAGCCACTTCTGTGTTTCGTCCTGGAGAGCTGGCCTTCCTTTCCTTTCCCAATTAGATTTCCACTTGGCTTCCTTGCATCTGGCCTGCTGAGACCACTTTTCGGTCCCGGTGGAGCTTCCAGAACAGGAATATCCGATCTTGGCAACTGTGGACTTCAATCAGTGGTGGGATTCAGCCAGTTCGCACCCAGTTCGTGAGAACCAGCTGTTAACTTTCTAAGCAGTTCGGAGAACCGGTTGTTGGAAGAAATCTCCTTTTGTTTTTTTCCCCGCTTTCCAGGGCTAATCCTGTAAGGAAGGCAGGAAGGAAATATTCTGGTGTTGTTTCTAACCTAATCTTTATTCCCCTGTTTACAGAAACTGCCTCTCCAGTTAACCCTTATGACATTGTAACAGCTAAGGCGAAGCGTCCATCAATCTGAGTGGCATTGAGTTGGCCATGCCCACCCAGTCACATGACCACCGAGCCACGCCTACCCAGCTGATCATTAGGGCAGAGAACCGGTTGTTAAATTATTTGGATCCCACCCCTGACTTCAACCCACAGAATCCCTCATTCTGCTTTGGGGAAGTTTCAGGTTTTGATCGAGGCAGATCCAGGGGAGGTGGGACTGTTTCCTCATTCCTGAGAAGATTATGGTCTCCGTTTACTCAACTCCAACCAGCTTTTGTTTCCAACGAGGCCCCGTCTCACCAGCACAAACTGAAAAAGCAGCTCTTCTTTTGGGTGCCACCTTGGCAATTCACCCGTGGAACAAGGACCCACCGCTCTCTCTTCCAGCCGGCTGCAGAGGATAGCTGCTCTTTACGGAAGGCCAAAACCAAGGTCAAAAGGAGACTACTCTCCATGCGAGCAGCCGAAGGAGCCGGGACTACACCTCCCAGCATCCTCTGCGCAGCCCTGGGAGTTGTAGTTTCCTGGGTGGGAAAGCAGGGAGGGGGGAGGGCAGGTGGGAGGAAGGCTCTCCCTGTGTTTACACAACCTGCTTCCTCGAGGAAGAACAGGTGTCTCGCATTCACGCGAAACCCTCCCAGCCATCCAGGGGGGCCCTTGAAGCGGGGTGGGGGGGGGAGGAAATTAATGTTACCGATTCATTATTACTTTCTATTATTATTTTTCATT
This sequence comes from Thamnophis sirtalis, assembly GCF_051295495.1. Taxonomy (NCBI): domain Eukaryota; kingdom Metazoa; phylum Chordata; class Lepidosauria; order Squamata; family Natricidae; genus Thamnophis; species Thamnophis sirtalis. The sequence continues at coordinate 54,773,208 of NW_028261393.1, read as the reverse complement.
TTTACGGGGTGCTTTTTAGATGCGTCTCAGCCGCCTTGAGTCGCCCAGGGGCGGGGAGGCGGCAATGTAGATTTCCTAAAAAACAAAAACAAATTCTAGGTCTAATTAGTTTAATCCTCTAATTAGGCCTGTTTGGAGGAGGAGGGGGGGGGGTCATTGTGCCCCAGGAAGGTTTTCCTGCCCCCCTCCCGCCCCACAGCCATTAATTTACATGTGAGAACTTTGCGCGTTGAGGAAAACCCTCCCTTCCCAAAAGAGACTGAGGCTCAGGGAACAAGAGCAAGTTGTTATTATTATTATTATACAATTGTATCACAGCGGCCAGTTGTTTCGCCAGATTTGGCATTGGTTACTAGTCGGGCCCCACCCAGGGGCCTAGGATGTCGTAACGTATTTTCGTAATATGCGTGCAGATCCAAGCAGTGCGGCTTTTTGCATTTGACTGATGGTGATTTTGTCAATTTTTAACTGTTTTAAATGTAATTCCAGTGCTTTTGGAATAGTACCCAGTGTGCCGATTACCACTGGAGTTACCACTGCTGGTTTGTGCCATAGTCGTTGAATTTTGATTTTTAAGTCCTGGTATTTTGAGATTTTTTCATGTTCCTTCTCGGCGACCCTGCTATCACCTGGTATTGCGATGTCTATGATTGTGACCTTATTTTTCTCAACCAGTGTGATGTCTGGTGTATTATGCGCCAGTATTTTGTTGGTTTGTATACGGAAATCCCACAAGATCTTGACCATCTGGTTTTCGGTGACTTTTTCAGGCTGATGTTCCCACCAGTTTGTTGCTGTTTTAATATTATAATTTTTGCACAAATTCCAATGGATCATTTGTGCTACTGAATTGTGCCGCAATTTATAATCAGTCTGGGTGATTTTTTTTTACAGCAGCTGAGTATGTGATCAACAGTTTCATCAGCTTCTTTGCAAAGTCTGCATTTCGCATCATCAGAGGATTTTTCAATTTTGGCCTTGATGGCATTTGTGCGGATAGCTTGTTCTTGCGCAGTCAGGATTAGTGACTCTGTTTCTTTCTTTAATGTACCTGTTGTTAACCATAACCAAGTTTGTTCATTGTCCACTTTATCTTTTATTTTTTCCAGAAATTGGCCATGCAGTGCTTTGTTCTGCCAACTCTCCATTCTTGATTTTATCGCATGTTTTCTGTATTCTTGTTTCGTCTGTTGGGCCTTCAGTAGATTTTTGTTCTTTACTTCTATTAATAGATGTTCTTGACTTTCTTTTAAATAATCAGCCAGTGCATGTTTTTCTTCTTCAACTGTTTGCTTCACTTGTAATAATCCTCTGCCACCTGATTTTCGGGGCAGATATAGTCTATCAGTATCACCACGTGGATGTAAACTGTAGTGCATTGTCATTAGTTTCCTGGTTTTTCGGTCCAAAAGGTCCAAATCAGCTTGTGTCCAGTTAACTATACCAGCTGTGTATCTTATAACTGGTATTGCCCAGGTATTTATGGCCTTGATTGTATTTCCACCATTCAATTTAGATTTCAAAATTTTCCTAACTCTGTTGGTGTACTCTCGCCTGACAATAGTTTTTACTTCTCCATGCTTGATGTTATCCAACTGCAGAATGCCTAAGTATTTGAAGGGTTCATTTTCTTTGCATTTAATTAGTTGGCCATTGGGCATTTCAATTCCCTCACATGCAGTGATTTTGCCCCTTTTTATGGATACAGTGGCGCATTTTTCCATGCCAAACTGCATTGAAATATCGGTGCTGAATACTTGGACTGTGTTTGTCAATGATTGGATTTCTATTTCTGACTTATTCTTATTCTTATTATTATTATACAATTGTATCACAGCGGCCAGTTGTTTCGCCGGATTTGGCATTGGTTACTAGTTGGGCCCTTCTTATTATTCTTATTATTCTTATTCTTATTCTTCTTATTCTTATTCTTATTCTTATTCTTATTCTTATTATACAATTGTATCACAGCGGCCAGTTGTTTCGCCGGATTTGGCATTGGTTACTAGTTGGGCCCTTCTTATTATTCTTCTTATTCTTATTCTTATTCTTATTCTTATTCTTATTCTTATTCTTATTCTTATTCTTATTCTTATTCTTATTCTTATTCTTATTCTTATTCTTATTCTTATTCTTATTCTTATTCTTATTCTTATTCTTATTCTTATTCTTATTCTTATTATACAATTGTATCACAGCGGCCAGTTGTTTCGCCGGATTTGGCATTGGTTACTAGTCGGGCCCTTCTTATTATTCTTCTTATTCTTCTTATTCTTCTTATTCTTCTTCTCCTTCTTCTTCTTCTTCTTCTTCTTCTTATTATTATTATTATTATTATTATTATTATTATTATTATTATTATTATTATTATTTATTAATTAATTAAATTTATAGGCCGCCCAATCCCGCAGGACTCTGGGCAGCTTACAAAGTGAAGAAAAAAGAACAGGAAGAAAGAAAAATAAAAAATGATTTAAAATTCACAACACGCATTCGCTCTAGTCCGGGCTGGACCTTGAAAGCAGTAAGCTTACAAATCCCTGAGTTGATTCTCTCCTGCTCTCGAAATCCGTCCAGGAGAGGAGAGCTCTTTTCCAAAAGTACAACGGGCAGGAATCTCGGCATTCCAGAGCCTTTGAGGGAGAGGGGGCTCCGTCTACCTCCAGCCTGGCTCTCCGAGAGACGGGGAATTCCCCTGCAGGGTTCCCATGCCTTTCCGTGCATCGCCTGCTCTTGAAATCCTTCCAGCTTCCTCCTCGCAGGGGAATTGTTCCCTGACTGTGTCGATGATACAACCTCTCGTTTCCAGTCATCTCCAACCCAACGGCCTGGTGTTGTCATCATCCTAGCGTGCAAACCTGTCCGGCAGAAGCCATGCAAGGGTGGTAGAAACCCAGGTGGAAGACAATAGGCGCTTTATCCTGCCAGATGATCTGCTGATGAAAGACGAGGAGATGAATTGCTAGGCTCTCCTGTACGGCGCAGTGGCTTGGCATCCAGGCACTTGGCTGGCGTCCACCCAGCTTAAGCATTCTCTTGCTTTACTACCATTACGGATTAAGTCTTCTGGAGAAGTTTGCTTGCTGTATCAACAAAGCACATACAGTCTAAGAACATTTCAGCCATGGCAGCTTAGCTGCCAATGAAGTCCCTTGGCCTGAGCCCGTAATAGCTGAGGCTCTGGCCAAAGGAGAGGGGCTTTAATGGGCTGCAAAGCAGACCGGATCTCCTGGCCGTCTGATGCCCTGCTAGCTTGTTAGTCAAGTCGCTTCTCTTCTCTGCCTTTTAGCTCTTTGGTGCTGGCCCCCCTGGCTTTCTGTCCTGTTGAGTCCATTGTTGGAGGACCTCAAGACCCAACCAGTCCCATCTGGAGAGAGCAGACGGCCTTTGGAATGGAATAGAATAGAATGGAATGGAACGGAACAGAACAGAACGGAACGGAATGGAATGGAATAAGGAAAGAAGAAATAGAATAGAATAGAATGGAGTGGAATAAGGAAAGAAGGAATAGAATAGAATAGAAATAAGAATGAAAGGAATAGAATAGAATAGAATAGAAATAAGAATGAAATGAATAGAATAGAAGAATGAAATGGAATGGAGTGGAGTGAAGTGGAATGGAATGGAATAAGGAAAGAAGAAATAGAATAGAATAGAAATACAAATGAAAGGAATAGAATAGAATAGAAATAAGAATGAAAGGAATAGAATAGAAATAAGAATGAAAGGAATAGAATAGAATGGAATGGAATGGAGTGGAGTGGAGTGGAATAAGGAAAGAAGAAATAGAATAGAATAGAAATAAGAATGAAAGGAATAGAATAGAATAATAGAATAGAAATAAGAATGAAAGGAATAGAATGGAATGGAATGGAATGGAGTGGAGTGGAGTGGAATGGAATGGAGTGGAATGGAGTGGAATAAGGAAAGAAGAAATAGAATAGAATAGAAATAAGAATGAAAGGAATAGAATGGAATGGAATGGAGTGGAGTGGAGTGGAGTGGAGTAGAATGGAGTGGAATAAGGAAAGAAGAAATAGAATAGAAATAAGAATGAAAGGAATAGAATAGAATAGAATTCTTGATTGGCCAAGTGTGATTGGACACACAAGGAATTTGTCTTCCGTGCATAAGCTCTCAGTGTACACAAAAGAAAAGATTTATTCATCATGAATCATAAGGTACAACAAAATGATAGTCATAGGGTACAAATAAGCAATCAAATCATACTAGGAAACAATATAAACCATAAGGATACGAGCAACAAAGTTAGAGTCATACCATCATAATTGGGAGGAGATGGAGGATAGGAACAATGAGAAGATTAATAGTAATAGTAATGCATACTTAGTAAATAGTTCGTCAGAGTTGAGGGAATTATTTGTTTAGCAGAGTGAGGGTGTTCGGGGTGGGGTGGGAGACCTGTCCTTGTGTCTACTAGTTGTTCTGGTGTGCAGTGCTTTATAGCATCGTTTTGAGGGTAGGGGTTGGAACAATTTATGTCCAGGATGCGAGGGCTCTGAAGTTATTTTCACAGCCCTCTTTTTTGACTCGTGCAGCGTGCAGGGCCCTCGATGGAAGGCAGGTTGGTAGCCATTGTTTTTTCTGCAGAGGAGGAAGTCTGGATGGGGAAAAGAAGGAGGACTAAGGCCAAGCAGGGTGTAGGAAGAGCCACACAATAGTCGATGTGGACTTCTTGGATGAGAAGCGAAAGCTTTTCAAGCAAACTCACACACCAAGAAAGGAGAGGAGGTGTAATGGATAGAAATGTCCCCTGCAAAATCGAAATGAGAACTGTGTCACCTTCCAGGATCTCCAATCCTGGAGTCTTTCTTCGGCTTGTTTTTTACATTTATCATTCTTATACATTTATTATTTCATTTAATAGGTTATAATATACAGTTTGGGTTGCTTTATTTACCATCCTTTCCGCCTGTTGTAACACCTCCTTGTTTTCCCTTTCTTTTCTCCCTCTCTTCCTTCTCTACTTTCTTCCTAACTCCTCTCCTTTCCCTTCCTTCTTCCCTTACCTTTTCCATACTCCTACTCTTCCCCTTCCTACCCTCTCTCCTTCTCTTTCTCTCCCTTCCATCCTCCTTACCTCTTCTTTCCTTCCTCCTCTCCTTCCCCTTCCTTCTTCCCTTCCCCCTACTCCTACTCTTCCCCTTCCTACTCTCTCTCCTTCTGTTTCTCTCCCTTCCTTCCCCCTCTCCTTCCTCTTCCTTCTTCCCTTCCCTTTCTCCAACTCCTTCCTCTTCCCCTTCCTACCCTCTCTCCTTCTCTTTCTCTCCCTTCCATCCTCCTTACTTCTTTCTTTCCTTCCTCCTCTCCTTCCCCTTCCTTCTTCTCTTCCCTTCCCTTACTCCTACTCTTCCTCTTCCCCTTCCTACCCTCTCTCCTTCCCCTTCTCTCCCTTCCATCCTCCTTACCTCTTCTTTCCTTCCTCCTCTCCTTCCCCTTCCTTCTTCCCTTCCCTTTCCCCTACTCCTACTCTTCCTCCCCTCTCTCCTTCTCTTTCTCTCCCTTCCTTCCCCCTCTCCTTCCTCTTCCTTCTTCCCTTACCTCTCCCCCTACTCCTATTCTTCCTCTTCCCCTTCCTACCCTCTCTCTTTCTCTTTCTCTCCCTTCCATCCTCCTCTCCTTACCTCTTTCTTCTTTCCCCTATCTTCCTTTCCTTCTCTCCTCCTCTCTCTCTCTGTTTTCTATTATTGTAGGTGTCTCTTTCAAATCTCAGTTTATGTTTCCTTGGGATGGTGTTTCCGCAAACCCAAATATAATTTGGTATCATTTCGTATTCCCTTCCCTTCGCTAATCTATCTTAACTATATTCCCCCTCCTTTATGTCTCGCTCTTAGATATATACTTATATATTTAGTATTTTCTTTGCTGTTTTCCCCTTCTCCCTCCCTCCCTTTCCATTTAACAGTGCATCATCTGGGTTCTATATCTTCTCCTTATTTTCTTTTCTACTTTCCTTTCTCTAGCCAATCATAAAATCTTCCCCTTGTCTTGAAGTACTCCGATTCCTCTTTATCGTTTATTTTCTTTTTTTAAAAAAAATTATTTTATTTTATCAATTTCATATATACATTCACAATTATATGATCTCATAACTGTTATTAATAATATGTATTTATAACAATTTTTCCCTACTGTTGACAATATACTTGAAGATTGCTTTCTTACCATCCCATAACTCCATCTTATCTTACAACATTCCTACTTCTTCTTCCCTCCCTCCCTCTTTCCTTCCCTTGTTTCTTCTCTCCTACTCCCCTTCCTTCCCTCCCTCCTTCCCCTTCCCTCCTTCTCTCCTTCCCTCCTTCCTTTCCCCCTTCCTTTCCTCCTTCCTTCCCCCTTCCTTCTCTCCTACATTCCCTCCTTCCTTCCCTCCTTTCTTCTCTCCTTCTCTCCTTCCTTCCCTCCTTCCTTCCCTCCTTTCTTCTCTCCTTCTCTCCTTGCTTCCCTCCTTCCTTCCCTCCTTGCTTCCCTCCCTCCTTCCCTCCTTCCTACCCCCCTTTCTTCTCTTTCTTCTCTCCTTCCTTCCTTCCTTCCTCCTCTCCTTTCCCTTCTCTCCTTCCCCTTCCTCTCCTTTACCCTTCCCCTCTTCTTCCCATTCCTCCCCTCTTTCCTACTCTTACATTCCCTCCCATTCTTCCTCTGCCTTTCCCTTTCTCCTATTCCTCTCCTTTCTCCTCTCCTTCCTATCTTTCCTTCTACTCCTCCCTCCATCCACTCTATCCTTCGTTGTATGTTGTGTTTATTTTCAATATCAACCTTTTCTTTCTTTGGCTTTAAGCGATGAGTGAAAGAAAGGAAGGGATCCTTTGGTGCCCACCAGAGAAGGTGGCATCAGAGCTGGGATCAGGTGATGGTGAATAAAACACACTGTAGGAGGGAGATCTCGCCACTTGCTTTGAGGTCATCGTTTTTTTCCCCCCCGGGGAATTTTCATTTTGAGGCCAGCTTCAAAGTTTCTGCATCCAGAAGGTGACCACATCGGAATGCATGGGGAAAGCGCCACTTTCTGCACTCAGGAAGGGGACGTGATTCATTTGAGAGGTTCCCAGGTTTTGAGTCAAGAGGCTGGGTCGCAGTGTGTTTGTGTTTATTTTTTAACACATGACGCAACTCCTTCAAACTTCCTCTGTGAGACTCCTTGCAACTCAGAGGTTGCAAGGTCTTTCGGCGAGCTTTCATCTACGGAAGCCACGAATGGCCCAGTCTTGAGTTAGGCCTCCCGGTTCAAAATGGACTTCAGGTTGCAACCACTTGGGTCTTGCCCAGTTTTGAGTTGAACGTTTCATGGATGGAAAGAGGGTGATTGTGGGGTGTTTTTTTTTGTTGCATTCAGCTTGCTAAAGGATGGTTTTAATAATTATACATTTTATACAGAAACAACACATTTGTGGGGGGGAGTTTCTCTCAGGATTCTAAAGTGTGGGGCATTCACACCTTCTGGAGGCAACTTCTGTTCCACTGATTAATTGTTCTAACCGTCAGGAAATTCCTCCTTAGTTCTAGGTTGCTTCTCTCCTTGATTAGTTTCCACCCATTGCTTCTTGTCCTGCCCTCAGGTGCTTTGGAGAATAGCTTGAACCCCTCTTCTTTGGGGCAGCCCCTGAGATATTGAAAGACTGCTATCATGTCTCCATTAGTCCTTATTTTCATTAAACTAGACATACCCAGTTCCTGCAACCGTTCTTCATATATTTTAACCTCCAGTCCCCTAATCATCTTTGTTGCTCTTCTCTGCACTCTTTCTAGAGTCTCCGCATCTTTTCTACATCGTAACGACCAAAACTGGATGCAAATATTCCAAGTGTGTCCTTACCAAGGCCTTATAAAGTGGTATTAACCCTTCACGTGATCTGGATTCTATCCCTCTGTTGATGCAGCCTAGAACTGTGTTGGCTTTTTTGGCAGCTGCTGCCCACGGCTGGCTCCTATTTAAATGGTTGCCCACTAGGACTCTAAGATCCCTCTCATATTCTTGGGGATGATAGTTGTACGGCCCTCCGTGACACCTTGTGAGTTTCTAGAAACTCTCTGGAGAGCAGACGATCAGTTGCTTCTTAAACTCTCATTATTGATTAAATTGTTGTTCAGTGGAGGAATGTACACACATCCTGATGCGCAACTTCAAAAAGCTCAAAGGCAGTTGAGGGGGAAATTCTTCTAAAACAACGTGTTTGTATTTATGCGCATGTCATTTAAAATGTTAATATTCGGAAAAGAGAAAGGCAGGGGAGACGTTAACGGGCAGAGCAAAGACACCTGAGGCTGTGTAAGGAGCCTCTTCCCTTAAAATCCACTCTCGTTGGGATGGACCAGTGGTGGGTTTCAAAAATTGTTGGAACCTACTCTGTGGGTGTGGCCTCCTTTGTGGGAGTGGCTTGCCACCCATGTGACCGGATGGGAGTGGCTTGCCGCCCATGTGACCGGATATGAAATTATGAATTAGTACATAGGTCGGTCCAAGTAGCTATTCAGAAACTCTGGCATTGAAGCATGCAAGTCTTAAAGCTGTCAAGTTACAAGACCCTTGCACCCCTAACCCTTTAGAAAAAAAACTAGGGGTCTTCAAACCTGACAGCTTTAAGACTTGTGGACTTCAACTCCCAGAATTCCTCCTCCAGTCACGTTGGCTCAGGAACTCTGGCATTGAAGCATGCAACTCTTAAAGCTGTCAAGTTACAAGACCCTCACACCCCTAACCCTTTAGGGGGGAAAAACCCAGAGATGTTCAAACTTGACAGCTTTAAGACTTGTGGACTTCAACTCCCAGAATTCCTTCTCCAGTCACATTGGCTCAGGAACTCTGGCATTGAAGCACGCAACTCTTAAAGCTGTCAAGTTACAAGATCCTTGCACCCCTAACCCTTTAGCAGTGGTGGGTTTCAAATAAAATTGGAACCTCTTCTGTAAGTGTGGCCTGCTTTCCGGGTCCACTGGTGGAATCTCTTCTAACCGGTCCAGTAGATTTGACGAACCGGTTCTACCGAATAGGTGCGAACTGGTAGGAACCCACCTCTGGGATGGACTTACAAGAGGCACAAACCCACTCTATGTTGTGTCACATAAATCCCCAGGTCAGGTACCGTAGGTTGGCTGAAATGGAGCAACGGGGTGATAAAAGGAAACCATTCACCCAATAGGAATGCCTGAAGTCAACTTCTTCTTCTTTTTTCCAATATATTTTTTATTATTTTTACATTTAAAACAGTGCAGTACCGTGAAATCGGAGTGACTGTACATTCACATTACATACAGCTAGTCTCAACCATTAACAATTAGCCTACTTAATACATTGTCTATCCTTCTGTCCAATCACAATACATACAGTTTGTTCCAGTCTTGTCACCTTGTCTTATACCAGTCATAAAATCTATTCAAAATATTCCGATTCCCCTTTATTTTTAATAGCAATAGCAATAGCAGTTAGACTTATATACCGCTTCATAGGGCTTTCAGCACTCTCTAAGCGGTTGACAGAGTCAGCATATCGCCCCCAACAACAATCCGGGTCCTCAGGCGCAGTGGTTAAATGCAGCACTGCAGGCTACTTCAGCTGACTGCAGTTCTGCAGTTCGGCTGTTCAAATCTCACCGGCTCAAGGTTGACTCAGCCTTCCATCCTTCCGAGGTGGGTAAAATGAGGACCCGGATTTTTAAGTTCAAGAGTGAACCTATCTGCTTCCGCACAGGCCAACACTTTTCTGATTATATCTAGCTCTGATGGTGTATTTTCTTTTTTCCAATCCTAGTGGACAACCATTTAAATAGGAGCCAGCCGTGTGCAGCAGCTGCCAAAAAAGCCGACACAGTTCTAGGCTGCATCAACAGAGGGAGAGAATCAAGATAAGTTATGCGCGCCACAGTTAGTAGATTAATAATTAAATAAAGTGTACCTTTCTTAAACCCCTCCGGTATTATACCTAGGAGAAAAATTTCCGGTTGAAGCAAGATTTGGTCTCCCACCATTTGCTCTAACCATGATTGAATCATTTTCCAATATATATATTTTTTTTGCCTCCTTGCACGTCCACCACATATGATAAAAAGAGCCTGCCTGGAGTCAACTTCTATTGGGCCTCGCTGGCTGGGGAGGATGGGGGTTGTAGTCCAGCACATTGGAGAGACCCGGGTTGGGGAAAACCAAGCGGTGATCAATTCAGCCCTTCCTGTCAGGTGCAAGAAATCAGGATTCGAGGCAGTTGAAGTGACTGCAGGCTTATTGCATGCTGAACAGAGGTGGGTTTCTTACCAGTTCGCACCAGTTCGGTAGAACCGGTTCGTCAAATCTACCGAACCGGTTAGAAGAGGTTCCACCAGAAAGCAGGCCACACCTACAAAAGAGGTTCCAAAAATTTTTGAAACCCACCACTGACATACACACACACACACACACACACACACACACACACACACACACACACACACTCACACACAGAGAGAAAGAGAAAGAGAAAGGAAGGAAGAAAGAAATAAAGAAAAAAAGAAACAAGAAAGAAAAAAGTGAGAGATGAAAGGAAAAAGGGACAGAGAGACAAAAAGAAGGAAAAGAGAGAGAGAGAGAGAGAACACACATGGCTGGCAAGCCACTCCCACCAGGTCACATGGCCGGCAAGCCACTCCCACAAAGGAGGCCACACCCACAGAGTAGGTTCGAAAATTTTTTGAAACCCACCACTGATGCTGAACTACAAATCGGCAGGAGAGAAAATGGAATTCAAGGTGGGCTGGACTTAAATCTCTTGTGGGTGTGAAGGGACTCAAGACTAATGACGCGCTTGACCCCTCCCTCCCTCGGGCTCAGCCCGGCCATCTCCTACATTTCCTACGGATGAATTTGTGTCCCCGTTACAAGCGACTTCAAACATCCTTCGGGCACCAGAAATGGCCTCCCTGCTGCCGATTGCCGGATTCTTCACCTTCGCCTGGCTGCCCGTCTTAGAATTGAGACGTTTTGAAATACGGCAAGGCTGGATGGAACGGATGATGAGAGGTGCTTGTTACGTAACTCCCGAGAGGGACTCTTTGCCCTGCTCAAAGCCTGGCCCTCTCTTCATCACCCGGTTAAGTGACTCGTTTGCATTGGCAAAGAGCTCCAGGCAAGTTGCAAGATGCCCAGTATCGCGGGAGGGGTAACTGTGAAAAAAACAGGGAAGTTGTGTGATGTCATGGAGGACTCTGTATTACAGCATTTTGGTTTCGTAGAAAGGAGACTGGCACAGGGTTCGCTTGGAAAGAAAGACGACTCCCAGGATGACCGCAATATATGCCTCATTCCGGTAACTTGTGGCAATTCATTGCCAGGGAAGTTTGGCATCGCTCAGAGAAAGGACCGGCTGCTGTCCACAAGGAAACAGCTTTAGCACAAACATCAAGGCCTGTGGCCAACATCTGGGCCTCTTGTGGTTGAGCTTTTGCTTCATTGCAACGAAGCGAAAGAGAGGGAGGAGGCGAGGAGGCCTGGCTTTCCCTGGTCCACACCCTGGGCTTCCTCCCACTGGAGTTTCTGTGTGGGCAGAATATCCCGGCTGGGATCTGAGGTGAACAAGCCCTCGGGGCTGTCGAACATGCAAAATTTAATCCTTGGGCATGCCTGGGGGAACCAGATAAGAACTGGAGCCTTCCTTTCCCCTTCTCTGCGCTATTGCAAGACCGCGGAAGTGCCTTGGCCTCCATCTCTTTCCAACTCTGGGAGGCTCCCCAAGGATCTCGTGGCCTGCCTGGGAGATTCCCCCACTCCGGGCTAGATTCCCAGGGTCTTTGCTCAGCATTGGCTTTGAGGGGCTCTGTGAGAAACCAAGCCGAGGTGGCGCAGTGGTTAGAGTGCAGTACTGCAGGCCACTTCAGCTGACTGCTATCTGCAGTTCGGCGGTTCTAATCTCACCGGCTCAAAGGTTGACTCAGCCTTCCATCCTTCCGAGGTGGGTGAAATGAGGACCCGGATTGTTGGGGGCGATATGCTGACTCTGTAAACCGCTTAGAGAGGGCTGAAAGCCCTATGAAGCGGTATATAAGTCTAACTGCTATTGCTATTGCTATTCAAGAGGGAAGGGGGGTCCTTGGGACTGTGCCTTCTTCCCTGCAGCTGGCAGTGGTGGGTTTCAAAAATTTTTGGAACCTCTTCTGTAGGTGGGACCTGCTTTCCGGGTCCACCGATGGAACCTCTTCTAACCGGTTCGGTAGATTTGACGAACCGGTTCCACCGAATAGGTGCGAACTGGTAGGAACCCATCTCTGGCGTAGAATCTTGGAGATGGAAGGAGTTAAATTTCAGCCATAAATCATCTCATTTATTGGGGGAATATATGGTGGCCCCAACCTCTCGGACGTCCCACATAGCTGGGTCTCTGGCTTAGTCTGCCCCGCACCATGCCAATTATATGCCTACCAAATAGGTGCGAACTGGTAAGAACCCACCTCTGCTGCCGACTGAGACATGACTTGTCCTTCTGTAATTCCAAGATGGACAAGAGAGAGCAGGAGGAAGATGTTTACCCTTCCAGACCAAAGCACTCTCTTGGCTTCTCCTCTCCCCACCCCCACCCCCCGCCGTTGCTAATTAAGAATTGGCCTCGCTCTGCTTTGAAGCCCAAGGACCAATAGAGCAGCACCCAGGAAGAGAACCCAGCACCTCCCTCCTGGGCTGGATCCTGCCCCTCCCTCCCTGCCTGCCTGTGTTTCCTAGGGCTGCGTCTTCTTCAGGTGTGGCCCAAGGACCCCTGAAGATCCCGAGAGATTCTCTGTCGTTCTTTCCCCAGGAATGCAGAATTTCATCTGCGCGTCAGTCAAGGGAATGTGACTTCGGAATCAGCCTCGGGTTTCCCCAGGTTGACTCAGGAAAGCAGAGAGATTGAGAGAAGATGCCTGAAAACTCACTTGTCATTTTGCTCCCTTGGACACACCTGGATGGTTCCTTTTCCTGGCAAGGCCTTTCCTGTTCCCTGTTGCATCACAACTGTTTCTTCAAGAGGGAAAGCCTGGGGTTAGCTCTTTGATCGGGTGTTGTGAAATAGAATAGAATAGCAGAGTTGGAAGGGACCTTGGAGGTCTTCTAGTCCAACCCCCTGCTTAGGCAGGAAACCCTACACCACTTCAGAGAAAGGATTGCCCAATCTCTTCTTTAAAACCTTCCAGCGTTGGGGCATTCACAACTTCTGGAGGCAAGTTGTCCCACTGATTCATTGTTCTAACTGTCAGGAAATTTATCCTTAGTTCCAAGTTGCTTCTCTCCTTGATTAGTTTCCACCCATTGCTTCTTGTTCTATCCTCAGGTGCCTTGGAGAATAGCTTGACTCCCTCTTCTTTGTGGCAACCCCTGAGATATTGGAAGACTGCTATCCTGTCTCCCCCTAGTCCTTCTTTTCATTAAACTAGACATACCCAGTTCTTGCAACTATTCTTTCAGACTTCAGGAGAGCCACAAATCTTGTAGAATAGAATAGGAGAGTTGGAAGGGACCTTGGAGGTCTTCTAGTCCAACCCCCTGCCTAGGCAGGAAACCCTATACCATTCCAGACAAATAGCTATCCAACATCTTCTTAAAGGCTTCCAGTGTTGGGGCATTCACAACTTCTGGAGGCAACTTCTGTTCCACTGATTAATTGTTCTCACTGTCAGGAAATTTCTCCTTAGTTCTAAGTTGCTTCTCTCCTTGATTAGTTTCCACCCATTGCTTCTTGTTCTGCCCGCAGGTGCTTTGGAGAATAGTTTGACTCCCTCTTCTTTGTGGCAGCCCCTGAGATATTGGAAGGCTGCTATCAATCATGTCCCCCCCTGGTCCTTCTTTTCATTAAACTCTTCCGTCAGATCACAAACGGTTTGATTACGTAATCTGAGGCTCACTCACAGCAGCCCTTGACTGAGAAGGCGAAATGGGAAGTCCCTCCATTCTCTGCCGGTGGGACAGTTTTATTGTCCCTAAAATGGCTGGGCGTGGCCAGCCTCCCTCCTTGGCTCCCAAGACACGCAGGCATGACGTCCACTCCTCTCCAATCTCACGTAAGGTCAGGCTCAGGAAACTCACAACAGACCCAAAGTGGCCCTGTCATTCTTGACTTCCTTGTCCCTCTGAATAGGCAGAAGGAATTCAAGAACAGGTGTGCACAAACAATGCTTTCTTCTCACTAGTGTCACCTAACTCCAAGTGGCAGGGAAAGTTGCTTTCAGCCACTGTGGAGGAAATGTACCTGCTTTTCTGTACAGGCCCTGACTCAGGAAGGGGATGTGGATGACAGGGAGGTGGGGGATGTCCCATAGAGGCCCTTTCTCCTTTCTGATTGCCTCTATCCTTCTTCTCCACCAAGATTTAAGAAAAAATGTTCACCTCTGAAAAGCACAATGACTATATATATATATGTATACTTTTTTTTGTTATACTTTGTTTTAAGAAAGGAGGAGAGGGAAAGGAGGTGGGAAGAAAGAAGGAGAGAAGAAAGAGAAGAAACTGGGGGAGGAAGGAGGGAGGGAAGAGGAGAGGGTAGTAAAGAGGGAAAGAGGGAGGGAAAGAAAGAGAGAAGGAGAGTTGAAAGGAAGGAAGGAAGGAGGGAGGAAAGGAGGGAGATTAAGAGAAAAGGAAGGAGGAGGGAAAGAGGAAGGGAAGGAGGGAAGGTATGTGAGAAGGAGGGGGGATCGAGGGAGGGAAAGGAGGGGGAAGGAAAGGAGGGAAGGAGAAAAGAAAGGAGGGAAGGCAGGGGAGAAGGAAGTAAGGGGGGGAGGGAAGAAAAGGGTATGGAAAAGAAGAAATGAGGGAAGAGAAGAGGGAGGGAAGGAATAAGATACCTAACCTTTGATGTTTATAATGATTTGATAGTATGGGAATATCTCGAAATGTAGTTGTATTGTTTTTTACAAGTTATGGATGTTGTATTTTCTTTTTACCAATAAAATCTTTTTAAAAAAATTAAAAAAAAGAAAGAAAGGAGGAGAATACAGGTTAAAATTAAATATGTGTATTGAAAAGGAATTATAAATACCATCAACGTAAAATGGAGCTCGCTCAGAAGCTGAAATACACCAAGTAAATGAGATGAAGAGTGGGAAGTAGAGGAGAGAGGTAGAAGAGAGGGATAGGAGAGGGTGGGAAGAGGAGGAGAGGAATTAGGAGTGGAAACAGGAGGGAGGAGAAGGAGAGAGAAAGGGGAAGGAGAGAAGGGAAGGACGACAGAGGGAAGAAAGGAGGTAGGGAGGGGGAGGCGAGAGGGAGAAGCAAGCGATGGATAAGGTACAAATATGGTGTATGGAGAGCAAAAGAGCCAATAATTGTTTTTTGGGGAGTTGTTTGTAAGGTGAATTGATGTAAACATTTAATGATACAATATGATGTTTATTTTATTTATTTATTTATTTATTTGTATTTTTGTATTTTTTTATACATAAAATAAAAAAAAATGATACAATATGATGTTTATTTTATTTATTTATTTATTTATTAGACTTATATACCGCTTCATAGGGCTTTCAGCCCTCTCTAAGCGGTTTACAATATTTTTTTTAGCAAATTGAGTCAGCAACTTGCCCCCACAGTCCGGGTCCTCATTTCACCCACCTCGGAAGGATGGAAGGCTGAGTCGACCTTGAGCCGGTGAGATTTGAACCGCTGAACTGCAGATCACAGTCAGCTAAAGTGGCCTGCAGTACTGCACCCTAAACACTGCACCACCTCGGCTCTTCATGTTGGCTATGTAATGGTATACATGTAGTTTATATGTTATTAAAATGGGGAAAAAAACTTCATAAAAAAAAGAAAAATGTTCACTTCTGGTTGAATCTGTGTTGCATTTGGGACCTTGGAGTAAGGGAGCCCTGCTCCCCCACGCACATCCCTCTTCCGTTTGAGCAGAAGAACCCACCTGAGCTCCCACCTAAGGCTTGGGAGATCCAGAAGCGGTAAAGAGCTCGGTACGTTGTTGAGGATCAAACTTTGAGCCAAGTCATTACGAACGTGGCTGTTTCCTTTGGCCATTATCAAACAATCGCGCCTTCCAGTAAGTTATTTCAAGATGCACTTAAATATTTATTAAGTGCGAGGAGGCACAATCCTGGGGACTTCTGAAGCACACTTACTGAACAATTCCACTCAGTTCATTCTGGAGCACTTCTCACCTGGGACTCTGAAAGGTATAAACTCACAACAGGATTTTTACACTCCCTGTTCCAGATATTTAGGGCGTCAGGATTTTTATTCTCGGCTGTTGCTACACAAGGACACTCAAGGCATTAAACTACATTCTTTTAACTACCATTCGGGCAATAAAAAAACCTACTTTGCAGCAGGCTTGGTTGAAATTATCTGAGATTTATGGCGGTGACATATCCAGTTCTTGGGTGATTAAATGGTCTAATTTTAGAACTGGAATTGGACTGTTGATTGCGAAAGTCTGTAAGCCTTTTATTATTTTCTAGATTTTCATATACGGCTTCTGCCTAAAAACAGGTGAGTCACCAAAG
Organism: Thamnophis sirtalis; assembly: GCF_051295495.1. NCBI lineage: Eukaryota > Metazoa > Chordata > Lepidosauria > Squamata > Natricidae > Thamnophis > Thamnophis sirtalis. The sequence goes on along the minus strand of NW_028261393.1, from coordinate 54,756,748 downwards.
CTTGGCCTAACCACAGATGCTTACCTGCCACGTATAATGCAGATTTAAGAGGAGTAAATAAGAAACCCCAAAATGACTGGAGATATGAAGTCATTCACCCCCTTAGTAGCCGCTGGGGGTGACTCAGACGCATTTCTCCAGCTGACTGAGAATGAAACTGAAGCGTCAAAACATCCAAAAGTATCTTTGCAATTACAAAGAACTCCAAGAGAATGGGGCGCCAAAATAAATAAATAAATTATACCGTCTGCGCTTTTTTAAAAAAAGTTTTTTTATTGTTTTTTTTTTTTAGCAGGTTTTTTAATTATTTTTTCCCTTCTACAACACCTTACAGCCATTACATCAACATTGTTATGTCATCCTACCTGTACATGTATATAATATTTCGCTTTTATATTTACACACCTTTATACACAGTTCTATATATATATTTATATATATATTGTTTTTTGGCTTAATTAATTTTATTCTTGTTTTGCAGCCATTTGTACCAATTGTTCCAAATTTCATAATATTCCGACTCTTCTTTATCTTTTAATTTCAGGGTTAATTTGTCCATCTCTGCACAATCCAAAGGTTTTTTTAATCACTAATTCGTCCGAGGGAGTATTATTTTGTTTCCAGCATTGGGCAAAAGCTATTCTAGCTGTAGTTAGCAGATGTGTTAACATGTACTTAATTTTCTTTGTATATTTCCCTTTGATTATTCCCAGTAGAAAGATTTCAGGTTTGTATTTTATCTGTTCTCCTGTAATTTCTTGCACCCATTTCCAAATTTTTGTCCAATATTTTTGTGTTTCCGGGCAGGTCCACCATTCTGGTTTCTCTTCAGATCGTATAAATCTTTTGCCTTTTTTTATTGTTTTAATTGACCAAAAAAAAAGAATCACCCTTCATTACATCTTGTAGAAAGCGTGTCGATTGGTTACAAATACATTTCGTGCGTTTCTTCCACGATCATTACTTATACTTCTTTCATATTGAATTGTACATTTTAAATCAAAAATCTTTATGTATTTTACTATCAAGGTACCACAATTCTCATTTAACAATTATTTAAACATGCTTTTATCTGAAATCATTTGTATTTAAAGACACAACCACCTACTGGCATTCATTCGCAATTTCAATAAACCTCCAAAAAATTACACCTTTATAACATAATCTGAAAAAAAATCAATTAATAAGATATCTAAGCATTCCCCCCCCCTTTCACCCCCATCTCACTATTTAAAGCTTGTATCCAATTTGCTTTTACCAATACAACACATGTATATATCATTAAACGTTATCCATTAACATTTCCTTGTTATTCTGCACTATTTTTTGTCAAGTTTTCCCAAACTTCTTTGTCGTCTTTTTAATTCCCAAACCCTGGGATCATCTTCTTTTTCTTCTTTCACCCAAAAGTCCATTTAAGGCAGTGGTTCCCAAACTTGGCAACTTTAAGACTTGTGGACTTCAACTTCCAGAATTCTCCAGCCTGGGAGTTGAAGTCCACAAGTCTTAAAGTTGCCAAGTTTGGGAACCACTGATTTAAGGCTTCCGGTATTTCAAAAAGTCTTTATGGTCAACTTCTGCCATTTCAGTTAATTTTATCATCCAATCTACTGAAAGCATTTCATTATTTTCCAGTTTTTTTGCAGATAATACTTCTAAGGTAGAACACTTCCAGCACTGATTTTATGTGCATTTTTTTGACAATTTAGCCAGTATCATATATCAAGTACTCTTTTAAATAAAGGCATAATGTCAATTTATCACCAGTTCCAAATCGTTTCTCTCACACATTCCTGTTTAAATGGATGGCACCCAAAATTTACATCTTACAGGCTTTTAACTTGTTCAGCCTCTGTTTCACATCTTAGCAACAAGTTGTACATTTGAGCTATGATATGATCACCATTTGTCCATAATTCTACTTCAAATTCATTTTCTCCCAATTGTCCCTTTATCCATAGTAAACCGCTTTTTCTGATTCTAAGACAACCATTGAAAAGGGTAGCTCATTATTCCCTTCTCGTCAACTTAATGTCTTCCTTATCTTGCATTAATAAACCCTCGTATTAATCATCGTTGTTTATCAGCTGTTGTCAAAAGCTTCTTGAATGGATGTCAAGGGCGATATCCTTGGGAACAGAATGGGCTTATACTTGTCCTTAATAAAATGTTTCTCTGGATAAAAATATGGTGGATTATGCAAAATGTTCTTTAAAAAAGGATAAAGTTTACCCCTCAGTTACTCTTGTTAGGTGTAATTACTGATTGTACAGTTGTAGAGACTAACTTGATTTTGCATTTAATAACGGCAGCAAGACTGTTGGTGGCGCAATACTGGAAGAAGGAAGACTTGCCTACTATTCAAGAATGGACACTGAAAGTAACAAACTTAGCAGAGATGGCTAAAATATCAGCATATCTCAAGGACCATTCAAACGAGAGATATAAACTGGAGTGGAGAAGATGGATTGACTATACTCAAAATAAATACGGGACTAAGAAATTCCAGGTAGTTTATGATTGAAGAAACAAGGAATGATATAATCTGTTTAGAGTTAGCCTAGCAAAGAGGAGTTAAAGCTCAAATGAAAGATGATACTAACTTTCTTTAAGTTTATTTTAGAACATCTTTGTTAAAGATTTATACCCTGTATTGGTACTGGGAAGTCGGGGGGGGGGGAGGTGGGAGGGGTTTGGGGGGGGAGGTCAGGGGGGGGAGGTAACATTTGTAAAAGTTTTTTTTTCTAAAATTTTCAATAAAAAATAAAATAAAATGTTTCTCGGGTAATGATTCTTAAAAACCACATTTACTTTCACTTTGCCATACCATGAAAAGACATGCCACCCAACTCTCAAATGACGGACCTTCCGTCGTCATTGGTCAGCCAAGGTGCCCTGTTGGCTCTGCCCTAGAAGTTCTCCATTTTGCTCTTTGGGGCAGCGTTGGCTTGCTTGCCAACACGGTTGACCAGATTGTCAGAGGTCCATGTTTATGATGGATGGTCTTTGTTCCATACAAAAGAAAGGAAGGTCCATCCTTGAGCTTGGGTGAGATGCTAGTAGAACAATCGAATTGGAGTTGTCCTGGAAGCAAAAGGAAGATGGACTGGAAGTCCCATGGACAGCTGCAGAAGCCATGGAGCTTCCTCTCTACCTGGAGTCCTTCTGGTTAGGGAGTGGTCTGCTTCTTCCCTACTGAGCACCCCTACTTCCCTCTTAGGACACCCACAGAATTGTGCAGATAATTCCCCAACCTTCCCTTTGACACAAGATTTAGCAATAGCAATAGCAGTTAGACTTATATACCGCTTCATAGGGCTTTCAGCCCTCTCTAAGCAGTTTACAGAGTCAGCATATCGCCCCCCACAGTCTGGGTCCTCATTTCACCCACCTCGGAAAGATGGAAGGCTGAGTCAACCTTGAGCCGGTGAGATTTAAACCACCGAACTGCAGATAGCAGTCAGCTGAAGTGGCCTGCAGTACTGCACTCTAACCACCGCGCCACCTCGGCTCTAAATTTAGAGGGGAATTCCTGCTGAATTTGAAGTACCCAACCAGGAGCAGCTTTATTTAAGGGAAGGATTTGTTCCAGCTCAACCCGAGAACCTGATTGTGGGACAGAAGAACCTTGGTTGGATCTGTTCTGGCAAGCACCAATTTGTTCCTGGGTTCACCACAGGTTTGTCCGGTTTGCCGATAGACCTAAGAGGTGAATCATCGAGGTTCTTGTGTTGTGTGCTATTAATCATCAAAATATTTACTTACGGGGCTTCCCCGGGAGATGTTTCCCATCAGCCTTTGGGCGAACTGAGGAGGATAGCAATAGCAATAGCAGTTAGACTTATATACCGCTTCATAGGGCTTTCAGCCCTCTCTAAGCGGTTTACAGAGTCAGCATATCGCCCCCAACGACAATCCGGGTCCTCATTTTACCCACCTCGGAAGGATGGAAGGCTGAGTCAACCCTGAGCCGGTGAGATTTGAACAGCCGAACTGCAGAACTACAGTCAGATGAAGTATCCTGCAGTGCTGCATTTAACCACTGTGCCGCCTCGGCTCAGATGGGCCTGCAGGGATCCATTTGAGAAGGTAAACCCTGCAAAAAGTCTTGATGAGCTTCATTGTTCCCCCAAAAAACCACGCTTGGTTTTAGGACAGTGTGGCTTTTAAAGTTGAATTGAATTGAATTGAATTTTATTATTTGTATGCCGCCCTTCTCCGGGAGGGACTCAGGCCGGCGAACAACTCAAAAGGGGAAAAGGGGAACATAAAACAGAATACAAGTAATTAAAATAACCAAGAATCACACAACCACACAAGTCGAGAGGGGAGGGGAACTCATCAACCCCAGGCCTGCCGGCAAAGCCAGGTTTTGACGGCTTTTCGGAAGGCCTGGAGAGAGGTGAGGGTCCGAATCTCTGCGGGGAGTTCATTCCAAAGGGCCGGAGCTGCCACAGAGAAGGCCCTCCCCCGGGTAGTAGCCAGGTGGCATTGGCTGGTAGACGGAACCCGGAGGAGGCCAACCCTGTGAGATCTAACGGGTCTTTGGGAGGTAATTGGCAGCAGGCGGTCTCTCAAGTACCCAGGTCCAATACCATGAAGGGCTTTATAAGTTACGACTAGCACCTTGAAGCGTATCCGGAGACTAATCGGTAACCAGTGCAGCTCGCGGAGGATAGGTGTAACGTGGGTGTAAAAGTAGGTACTTAACTGATCTCCCTCCCCACGCCCCCCGTCCCAAAATCTGAAAGTTTATTATTTTTTTAAAAGATTTTTTATTAACAAACGTGTAAAATACACACACAAAAAAAATTAGACATACACCACATTTATACAATACAATACGAACAAGAACTTCCTGTTTTTTATAGTAGCAATCATCAATCGATACCGCTCACCTTAGATTATTTCCCCTTCTATTGTATTTCGTTTGGATTTCACCATTCTTAACCCTCTTATTTTACTCATAACTATTATTTTTTTGAGTTTTGTTATATTCTTTCATTGATTCTTGTTTCTTTCCTCCATCCACCTATACCATTTATCCCATATCTGGTAGAATTCTGATTCTTCCTTTCCCTATATTTCTTTCGTTAATTTATCCATTTCGGCACAGTCCATAATCTTTCTTATTATTTCATCTTCGCTTGGGATTAATTTGTTTTTCCAATTCCGGGCAAAGGCAATCCTTGCCGCCGTAATTATATGTAGTATTGAATACTGGATTTCTTTTTTGTATTTCACAGACATAATTCCTAATAAAAAAAAACACTTCAGGTTTCCATTCTCTTTTAACCCCTGTTATTTCCTCCAGCCAACTTTTGATGCTTTTCCAAAAAAGTTTTGCCTCCTCACAGGTCCACCATAAATGGTAATACGTTCCGTGTATTGATTCGCATTTCCAGCATTTTGGGGAGGTATTTGTTGAAATTTTAGCTAACCTTGTTGGTGCCAGTTGCCATCTGTAAAACGTTTTGTACTGGTTTTCCTTGTATGCAACTGACAGTGTCATTTTTAAATTTATTCCCCAAAATCTGAAAGTTTAAAGTTTAAAGATTTGTGAGCACCTGCAGGGAGGTGAGTTGGTGACCGGATGTTTTTATCCCTGTAGCTTTTGAAATTAGACTTCCTTTATTTATCTTGGTGTTTACCCAGCTTATTAAAAGCTTCGGCCACTACGATGTTTGGCAAGCAGATAAGCCAAATGGTTAAACAAGGGCCCGAAACAAAGGCCGTTCCCTCAGTCCCACCTTCGAACCCCTCCGTCAACGAGCAGGTGGCATGAAAGAGATGCGAGGAGATAGAGGGTCAACCACACAGCCTCTGCTCTGGGTATCCCTGCATCAACAAGCAAGGCAGACTGAGAGAGGAAAACAAACTCACAACTCTCCAGGGTGTAAAACAAAACAGACTTTTAAAAAAAAGACTCGAGAATTATTAAAAGATTATCTGGGGAATGACTCAGCCCCTCGGCTGGCGAACAAGTCCTTCCTGGCTCTTACAGACAAATCTAGGAAGTTCTCCAGGAAGAGAAAGGGTGGGTGGTTGGGTGAAACTCCCACCTGGGCAGGCGGGCAGGTTCAGCTGCGTCACCCAACAACACCCAGAGTTGCAAAGTCAAGGCTTTCCTCATGATCTTCGGGCCGCCCAATGTCAGAGCACAATCCAGGGAGGAAGATTCACACAGCCTCTGGATTGCCAGGAGAAAAAGAGACAGTGGGTTTAGAACAGTGGTGGGTTTAAAAAATTTTTGGAACCTCTTCTGTAGATGTGGCCTGCTTTCCGGGTCCACTGGTTGAACCTCTTCTAACCGGTTCGGTAGATTTGACGAACCGGTTCCACCGAATAGGTGCGAACTGGTAGGAACCCACCTCTGGCGTAGAATCTTGGAGATGGAAGGAGTTAAATTTCAGCCATAAATCATCTCATTTATTGGGGGAATATATGGCGGCCCCAATCTCTTGGAACGTCCCACATAGCTGGGTCTCTGGCTTAGTCTGCCCCGCACCCTGCCAATTATATGCCAACTGGTCTTGCCCACAGGAAAAAGAGAAGAACCTCAGGATCCCGTAACCTCCTTCCCCTAATCCCACTAGGCAGTCCAGAAAATGACCATGGTTGATGCCATCAAAAGCCACAGAGAGGTCAAATCAGGATAGTTACTTGAACCCTGCCCTGATCACAGCCACCAGTGCTGTGTAGGAAGAAGGCAGCAGAAACCATCATTCATGCCATTGTGTTCCTGGAATTGCTGGGAAGGTTTTGCCCACAGAACTGAGAGCCAAGAAGGAATGTTGGTTAGATTAAAAATGAGGGGGAAGCTGCTCAGGCATTTCTGATGAGCTGGTTAATTATTGGATACCGTCTCCATTTCAACATCATCCTAAGAAGTGAAACTTCAGTTGCTATCCGTGACCTCTGGTTCCTCCCTGTGCCTGGAGAGTCTAGGTATCAACATCTGGAACTGCCCAAAGGAAGGAGAAATCTCGATTTGGAAGACTTTGGGCAAAATGTTGCTCAATGCGGGATAGAGTCTTTGGTGATTAATCTTCTGTTTATTACCTACATTGTGATGAGGTTCTAGCTCTCCATCTCAAGCTATGGAGCAAAATAAAAGAAAGCTGGCCTGTATGTATCCAAATTTACAACCGAAATGCTGGAGATGTGATTGTGTTGATGCTACATATTACCATATATGGTGGACTTGTAAAAAGGTTAAAGCATTTTGGATAAAAAATATGGTGGATTATGCAAAATATTCTTTTAAAAAGGATAGAGTTTACCCCCTCAGTTATTCCTGTTAGGTATAACTACTGATTGTACTGTTACAGAGACTAACTTGATTTTGTACTTAATAACGGCAGCGAGACTGTTGGTGGCGCAATACTGGAAGAAGGAAGATTTGCCTACTATTCGAGAATGGACATTAAAAAGTAACAAACTTAGCAGAGATGGCTAAAATATCAGTATATTTTAAGGACCACTCAGATGAGAAATATAAACTGGAGTGGAGAAGATGGATTGACTATATTCAAAATAAATACGGGACTAAGAAATTCCAGATAGTTTATGACTGAAGAAACAAGGAATGATATAATCTGTTTAGAGCTAGCCTAGCAAAGAGGAGATAAAGCTCAAATGAAAGATGATACTAACTTTCTTTAACTTTCTTTGCCATGGCAAAGATATCCCTGCCTTTGTGTTTGTGTAAACACCGCAAGGGTGTTAGGAGAGGGACACTCCTTAAGAAAGCCTCCCAAATGTTCAAATTTCATCAGGGGCATGATAAGTTGAGGCGTTCTTGTTTTGCACATTGTGAACTTTTGATACAAAACTTCATTCCTGCAACTGATTTGTTCTTTGAATGCTCAGAAAAAAACGCAGGAGAGAAAGTTTGGAAGATTGAATTCCACATGCCAGAAAGAGATTTGCAAAGAGCAAATCCAGGAAAGCTGTTGTAAAATCCTTCCCCCCACCTGCCGTTTCCAAGAAGAGACAATAACCAGCATTCTTTCGAGCGTTGCTATCTTAATTCCCCAGAAGAAGGCAATCAAAGAGATTCCCCCCACTGTCTAATTTTAACTCCCTATCTCTTGCTCAAAGATTAAAAAACAGTAGAACGGATTTCATCTGGGCATTGGGAAGCTTATTCAGAGAACCTCTGAAGATACACTTTCATTCCTCCGGATCAGGATAAAAGAAGAAGTTCGAATCTTGCAGAAATTCCAACTGCCTACAGACCAAGCGAAGAGTTGGTCAATAAAAAAACATTTGTACGCAGTGTTGAAAAGTTTGCAACAGCCTGAACCAAATACTTGGGGATCGTTGTGCACAAGAAGGACAATCTTGCCACTGGAGATCAGAGGTAGGTTCCTACCAGTTCGGTAGAACCGGTTCGTCAAATCTACTGGACCGGTTAGAAGAGGTTCCACCAGTGGACCCGGAAAGCAGGCCACACCTACAGAAGAGGTTCCAAAAAATTTTGAAACCCACCACTGACACACACACACACAGACACTCACACAGAGAACGAGAAAGAGAAAGAAAGGAAGGAAGAAAGAAAAAAAGAAAGAAAAAAGAAAGAAAAAGTGAGAGAGAGATGAAAGAAAAAAAGGAAAAAGGGACAGAGAGAAAAAAGGAAGGAAAGAGAGAGAGCGAGAGAGAGAGAGAGAGAAAGAAAGGAAGGAAGGAAGGAAGGAAGAAAGAAAGAAAGAAAGAAAGAAAGAAAGAAAGAAAGAAAGAAAGAAAAAAGTGAGAGAGAGATGAAAGAAAAAAAGGAAAAGGGGACAGAGAGAAAAAAGGAAGGAAAGAGAGAGAGAGAGAGAGAGAGAATGAAAGAAAGAAAGAAAGAAAGAAAGAAAGAAAAAAAGAAAAAAAAAGAGAGAGAGATGAAAGAAAAAAAGGAAAAGGGGACAGAGAGAAAAAAGGAAGGAAAGAGAGAGAGAGAGAGAGAACGAAAGAAAGAAAGGAAGGAAGAAAGAAAGAAAGAAAGAAAGAAAGAAAGAAAGAAAGAAAGAAAAAAAACACATAGCCAGCAAGCCGCTCCCACCAGGTCACATTTCCGGCAAGCCACTCCCACAAAGGAGGCCACACCCACAGAGTAGGTTCGAAAATTTTTTGAAACCCACCATTGCTGGAGATATAACAGAATAACAGAATTGGAGGAGACCTTGGAGGTCTTCTAGTCCAACTCCTTACTCAAGCAGGAAACCCCCTAGAGTCTAGACCAGTGTTTCTCAACCTTGTCAACTTGAAGATGTCTGGACTTCAACTCCCAGAATTCCCCAGCCAGCGAATGCTGGCTGGGGAATTCTGGGAGTTGAAGTCCAGACATCTTCAAGTTGACAAGGTTGAGAAACACTGGTCTAGACCATTATAGAAGTAGTATTTTGGCCATGGGTTGCTTGCAGGGGGCAGGAAGTTTGACAAGACAGGTTAAAGCAGTGGTTCTCAACCTGTGGGTCGGGACCCCTTTGGGGGTCAAACAACCCCTCTCACAGGGGTCACCTATGACCATTGGATAACACATATTTTCGAAAAAATACGGAAAACATAAAATAATTTCATGGTTGGGGTTCACCATAACATGAGGAACTGCATTAAAGGGTCGCGGCATTAGGAAGGTTGAGACCCACTGGGTTAAAGGAACAATCTTCAGCTCCATAAGTGTGGTCATCTATTGGAGTCTGTCTGGGATTTTGTGTCCCTTGAAGAACTTGGAAAAGAAATGGGCTAAAGACAACCGGAGTCATTGGAGAAGGCTTCCTTCTTCAGCTCTTCATCGTCCATGATGGCATTCCATGGCTTGAAGATGAGCTTTCAACTCAAAATACTTTCAGAATCAAACTTGAATTCATTAGGAGACAAATCGGCCAGGGCTTAATTTTTTTCATGCTCATTTAAACCAAGGAAAGTCCTACAGTTGGATAGTCCCAACTCCCCAGCTAGGTCACCCGATGGCTTCTCACTGTGCTCCTTTGAGATGCTTCTCAGAAGCCTCCAATCATTCTTGATGATATCCTCAACACTGAAGTTCTCCGCAGCTGGCATTAAAAGCAAGCTGCCTCTGACCCAAGACATTATACATGGCCACTAGCACTGTTTGGCTTTAGATACTGTTATCTATGATAGCACCACATTGTCCTGGGATCCCTTGAATTCATCCAGCCGGTTTTCTTAACGGGTGGACAACAATGGCGGGCGGCTGTCTTCTTCTGGGTGACATTTTGACTCCCTTGTATTGATTGGCTGATAGATTGTGTCGCTTTGCAACAGTGGTGGGATTCAAATAATGTAACAACCGCTTCTCTGCCCTAATGACCAGCTGCATAGGCGTGGCTCAGTGGTCATGTGACTTGCTGGCTGTGGCCAACTCAATGACACTCACATCAAATGGGCGCTTCGCCTTAGCTGTTGCAATGTAATAAATGTTATCTGGAGAGGCAGTTTCTGTCAGCAGGGCAATAAAGATTAGGCTAGAAACAACACCAGAATGTTTCCTTCCTGCCTTCCTTACAAGATTAGCCCTGTAAAGTGGGGGGAAAAAATAAAAACAAATTTCTTCCAACAACCGGTTCTCCAAACTGCATAGAAAGTTAACAACCGGTTCTCAAGACTGTTGGTGGCGCAATACTGGAAGAAGGAAGACTTGCCTACTATTCAAGAATGGACATTAAAAGTAACAAACTTAGCAGAGATGGCTAAAATATCAGCATAGCTCAAGGACCACTCAAACGAGAGATATAAACTGGAGTGGAGAAGATGGATTGACTATACTCAAAATAAATATGGGACTAAGAAATTCCAGATAGTTTATGACTGAAGAAACAAGGAATGATATAATCTGTTTAGAGTTAGCCTAGCAAAGAGGAGTTAAAGCACAAATGAAAGATGATACTAACTTTTTTAAAGATTATTTTAGAACATCTTTGTTAAAGATTTATACCCTGTATTGGTTCTGGGAAGTTGGGGTGGGGGGAAGGTGGGGGGATGTTCGGGTGGGGAGGGCAGGGGGGGAGATAAACATTTGTAAAAGTTTTTTTTTTCTAAAATTTTCAATTTAAAAAAAAAAAGAAAGTTACCAACCGGTTCTCTCGAATAGGTACGAACCGGCTGAATCCCACCACTGCTTTGCAACCACATCAAAAGAAGTGAGTTCCTAGTCTAGTGTACATCAAAACCCTGAAATTTCCTGGTGATTTCCTATGTGTCGTGTGTCCCCCACCCCCACGTGCACCTCGCTTAGTAGGTACGGTCTTCTGTAGCTTTGGGAGACCCTCAAGATGAATTGGGTGCACCTTATATTAGGAAGATCTTTGTATATTAAACGGATCAATGATGATGTAATGAACAATTGACATAAACATGAATTGAAATACTTAGCAACTATATGGATTAATAATTAATTATGAAAACTATTCTTTGAACTCTGGATGATTGGTGACACGCTGGTCAATTGAAAATATGAATGTATATTGTAAATTAATGGGAATTCTTTGTTCTAATCTCCGCTTCTCCCCCTTGGAGATAGGTGATATTATAATACTTTAAAGACTCATTGTTATTTGATAGATAATTATGAATTCAAGGAAACAAGGATTGTTACAAATGAAAGAATATTAATGGTAATTTGAACACATAATGCTCACCTGTACTACACCTATCCTCCACGAGCTGCACTGGCTTCCCATTGGTCTCCGAGCACTATTCAAGGTGCTGGTTATCACCTTTAAAGCCCTACATGGCCTAGGACCCTGATACCTATGAGACCGTCTCCTGCCGCATACCTCCCTAAGACCAATAAGGCACAGGATGGGCCTTCTCCAGGTGCCATCAGCTGGACAATGCCGGCTGGCAACACCTCGGAGCAGGGCCTTCTCTGTTGCTGCTCTGGCCCTATGGAATGAGCTACTCCCGGAGATCCGGACCCTACCCACTCTCATGGCCTTCCGAAAAGCTATTAAAACCTGGCTTTTCCAGCAGGCCTGGGGCTGTTGACCTCTTGATTGAGGTCGAGCCCCGCTTAGACTGGGTGCATGTTGTGTTTTCTTCTTAATCTTGTTGTATCTTATTGTTTTAATCCTTTTTTAACATTTTTCATTTCTGTAAGCCGCCCGGAGTCCTTCGGGACTAGGAGGCCTATAAATTCAAAAAATGAAATGAAATGAAATGAAATAATAACGAAATATTCAGTTAATGTTTAATGCAAAACCAGTGATGTTATTCCTAATCTTAAGAACCGATGCACAAAAACTTGTAACCAAACGACATGCTTGATGAAATCGGGGAAAGTTGTTGTTTTTCTTGCTTTTGCTTTATATGTGCTGTTTTTTTTTTTAAGAAAAATAATAACATATATTTAAAAAAAGATTAATTGTGTGCTGCCATCTGGTGGGGGAAGAGACATATCCTCCAGCTGAACTTGACTTGGGATGACAAGGGCTGCCCAAAGATTGCAAAACTTCTGGAATGGAAATGATGATGGAGGAGGAGGAGGAGGAGGAGGAGGAGGAGGAGGAGGAGGAGGAGGAGGAGGAGGAGGAGGAGGAGGAGGAGGAGGAGGAGGAGGAGGAGGATTGGAGGATTACTGGCTGGGGAATTCTGGGAATTACAACTTTCCAAGGTTGAGTAACGCCGGCCTAGGAAAAGGCGGGGGGGGGGGATGAACCTCTCTGTTGAAGGCTGCTAATTCTGGCATCATTCAGAGGCTTCTAAAAGAAGGCACCCCACCACCCCCAAAGTAGAACTGGGGCAAACTGAAGGCGGCGCATTTCAGCCCCCCCCCCCGGAGAGTCTGCCGTGCGCCCCAAAGGCCCCGGGAGGAGGTCTTCACATTGCGCAATGCCTGGGGAAATTGTGTCGCATCCGAAAACCCTGAAAAGCCACATTCAGGGGGGGATGAAGCAACACTGTGCAAAAATAGACATCGAGGATCCGGCTTGGCGAGAAAAAGGCAACTTTGGCCTTGTTTTATGGAAAAACAATGAAAGAGAAAGGAGTGCGGGTGGGGAAACAGAGGAGAAGCTCCCAGCTGTGTGCACCCTTTGGGTACATCCCCAGAGATCTAATTTGCAGAAGGAAGAACTGTTGCATCCATGATTGATTGCATTGTGCGCGAAAAACCGGCCCTACGGGCAAACCAGAAGTTCAGGAACGGACTTCCGGTTTGCTCGTAGGGCCATTTTTCGCCCTCCGGAGTCTTCAGGAGGCTTCCCTGAAGGCTCTGGAGGGCGTAAAATGGCCCTACAGCCAAACCACAAGTCACCGTTCCCAAACGTCCAGGTTACCCGTAGAGCAGGGGGGTGGAGGATGTTGTTTTTGCCCTTCTCAGGCTCCTAGAAAGCCTCTGGAGCCTGGGGAGGGTGAAAAAAGCACACCAAAAGCGGGGGGCGGGGTTTAGCGCTGGTTGCACATGCACGCATGGTGGGGTTGTGCGCATAGCATTAGGGGTGTGGGCATGCCCAAGCATGACCCCCCTGTGCTTCCCCCCCCCCCCCCGCTTTTGGCACGCGATCCAAAAAACGTTATCCATCACTGATCTAGTTTCCCCGGATAAGAAATGGAGAGAGTTAGAATAAGGCTTATCCCGGGACTTCAAAATGGACAGCAAGTGTTGTGTCTCCAGCAGTCTCAGGTAGGCTCCTTCTGCACAATTCTGTCTAATGTACGGGACTGCAGGGGGGTGGGGGGAAACCAGAAGCGACAGAAGCAACTGAGCCTTGACGTGACACGCGAAGCCACTCCCGTGTTCTTCTGCTTACCAAAGAGTAATCGCTGGGACTTGAGTTCCTCGTGGAAAGCTTGAAGCTATGAAGCACCCTGCCTGAAATCTTAGGTGTTGTCAGTTTGAGTTGGGAAGATTCCCAGCCTTGGAGGTTAGAAGGCCACTTCATTGTTCTGTAGAACTTACTGCTCTGGTCAGCAGGAGGAATCAAATCTCTGTGCTTTCTATGCTGTAAAACAAGATGAAACATTGGAGAAGTCAAGGATGGCCATAGCAATAGCAATAGCAGTTAGACTTATATACCGCTTCATAGGGCTTTCAGCCCTCTCTAAGCGGTTTACAGAGTCAGCATATTGCCCCCAACAACAATCCAGGTCCTCATTTTACCCACCTCGGAAGGATGGAAGGCTGAGTCAACCCTGAGCCGGTGAGATTTGAACAGCCGAACTGCAGAACTGCAGTCAGCTGAAGTAGCCTGCAGTGCTGCATTTAACCACTGTGCCACCTCGGCTCATGAAAGTGACATTCGGGCAACTATCTCTCTTTTCAGCTACTGGTGGGGAGTGTTGTGGCCCGCAGCGGCCAGCAGAGCTGGCAGCAGATTCGGACAGTGAGGAGGTTGGGAGGAACCTGGGCCAGTCCTGGAGTCTGGGGAAGGCTCTGATGATGGCTCTGCATTGGAGGCAGAGAGGGGGCCAGGGACATATGCCAGTTATCAGCTGCCTTCAGAGTCAGACAACAGTGAGGCAGAGGAACAGCTGGAGCCTGTTCCCAGTGTGCGCATGCGCAGAGTTGCCAGAAGACAAGAGCAGCTAAGAAATCAGGGTCGACTTGGGAGTAAAGCCACAGGTGGACGGTGAATGGCCCCTCCCAGAGGAAATAAAAGAGGAGCAAAAGGGGAGGGGGCTTTTGTAGGAAACAATTTGTTCATTCGTTCATTTCAGGGGTGTGAAGACCCGTCCGTGAATCTCAGAGACTCTGTGTCAAGTCTTTCCCTGCACAGCTCTGCGTTTGGAAAATATTGACATGGCAGCTTTCCAGGATAGATAAGGTCTGTGCTCATAAATTCACCTTTGAAAGACTGTTTGCCAGGCCTTTGCCTGAATGTGAATGAGAGGAATTCCCATTCGTTTAACAAAAAGGGGTTTTGTCGTGACCAGGAACTCTGCCTCGTGTTTTTTGGGGGAAGCCCAGGTCAGAACAGGAAGCCTCTGGTTCTGGAGGAGATGCAGCTCAAGGTGGATTTCCCATCTGGCCACAGCCCCTTCTTCATCACTTTTCCTCTCGTCATCAGAGAACCGAGGAAGGCTCTTCCCAGCCCAGTTACTGACACAATGACACAATTTTGGAATCTGGATATCACACTGGAGATTTTATTTGTAATTTGGCGGGCGAGTCCCACGATCCTTTGAAGAACGACGGTTAGAAATGTAGGAGGTTGACGCAGATGGAGGGGACAGGATGGCCTCACTTTCCACAGGTGAAAACTGTGCAGGTGTCCACTACAAAAATAGCTGCAAGTTCTGTAGCATCTCAATGTTCTGGAGCTAATTTGTCCTCTGGCTAATAGGAATGTGGCTAATGAGATCCCTCACTCTTCAGCCCCCGTGGCAAGGTTAAGCAACGGCAGCCTAAGTGGGATCGTGGCCCAAGGCCATCCCCGATTGGGCAATGCTTTGATGGAGGGTTCAGAAAACTCTCTGGACACCCGTCTGGCTGAGGATGTGTGGGAAGAGAAGACTGTGCTGCTCGGGGCCATAAATCAGAGCGAATGGGCAGCCCAAGCAGAGCCAAGGTAAGTTGTGGCTGCCATACTAGGGGTGGGGAATTAGGGGGTGTCCGGAGGAAGGAACACAGTGTACTGAACGGCACATTCAAGGGATAAACAAGCAATTATGGCCAGCACATTAAATGTCAGAAGCAAATACAGGCTAACAAAAGAGGGCTGGCTTCCTTCTCTCTACGTTTGTCGCAAACGAACAACTTTGTGTGTGGAAGTTTGCATTTCGTGGTAACTGCTGGGAGGGGTGCTGAGGATATCTATTTCAGGGGGTGAAGAGATTTTTGAAAAGAAGGAGGAGAGGAGGAGGAGGAGGAGAAGGAGGAGGAGAAAGAGAAGGAGAAGAAGAGGGGGAGGAGAGGGGGAGGAGAAGGAGGAGTTGGTGGAGGAGGAGGAGAAAGAGAAAGAAAAGAAGAAGAGGAGGAGAGGAGGAGGAGGAGAAGGAGGAGTTGGTGGTGGTGGAGGAGGAGGAGGAGAAAAAGGAGAAGAAGAGGAGGAGGAGGAGGAGGAGAAGGAGGAGAAAGAGAAAAAGAAGAAGAGGAGAAGGAGAGGAGGAAGAGAAGGAGGAGTTGGTGGTGGTGGAGGAGGAGGAGGAGGAGGAGAAAGAGAAGCAGAAGAAGAAGAGGAGAGGAGGAGGAGAAGGAGGAGTTGGAGGAGAAGGAGGAGGAGTTGGTGGAGGAGGAGGAGGAGGAGGAGGAGGAGGAAGAGAAAGAGAAGGAGAAGGAGAAGAGGAGGAGAGGAGGAGGAGAAGGAGGAGGTGGTGGAGGAGGAGGAGGAGGAGGAGGAGAAAGAGAAGGAGAAGAACAAGAGGAGGAGGAGGAGGAAGAGAAAGAGAAGGGAGAAGGAGAAGAGGAGGAGAGGAGGAGGAGAAAGAGGAGTTGGTGGAGGAGGAGGAGGAAGAGGGGGTGGTGGAGGAGGAGGAGGAGGAGAAGAGAAGGAGAAGAACAAGGAAATTGCCTTGCTAGACCTTATTGCCTTAATTTTATCCATAATGAACCCAATCTGTCCTACACTGATGCAACTGGATTGTTTTTTACAAATATGCACTTCCTTGTTTGTTCATCTTCTTCAACCAATGTTTCCCAACCTTGGCCACTCTCACGAAGGGTGGACTTCAACTCCCGGAATTCCCCAGCCAGCCTGGGAGGCCACACGACTCATCCCATTCATTCCATGGCAAAATGTATCAGGACTCAATCCTTTTTAAAAAAAAAAATAACCAAAATGTAAACATGCCAACAGTTACTTTTGTATGGGTGGGGGGAATAGACCATGGGCCATGCAAACTACCAAGAAATTGGTTTCTCTCCTCTCCCTGGTGGACTTTTAATATATTAAGAATAGGAAGGTGGATTGGGAAAGAATTTGGAACACAAATTATAAACTAACACGATCAGCAGCACTTAAAGAAAATATATACAAAATGTTTTATCGTTGGCATTTATCACCAACAAGATTGGCTAAAATGTACCCAAACATGAAGCCGACCTGCTGGAAGTGTAAAAAAAGTACAAGGGATTATCACATATAGTGGACCTGCCCGGAAACACAAAAATATTGGACAAAAATTTGGAAAACGGGTGCAAGAAATTACAGGAGAACAGATAAAATACAAACCCGAAATCTTTCTACTGGGAATAACCAAAGGGAAATATACGAAGGAAATTAAGTACATATTCACACATCTGCTAACTACAGCTAGAATAGCATTTGCCCAAATGCTGGAAACAAAATAATACCCCCTCGGACGAATTAGTGATTAAAAATTTTTTTGGATTGTGCAGAGATGGACAAATTAACACTGAAATTAAAAGATAAAGAAGAGTCGGAATATTATGAGATTTGGAACAATTGGTACAAATGGCTGCAAAACAGGAATAAAATTAATTAAGCCAAAAAACAATATATATAAATATATATAGAACTGTGTATAAAGGTGTGTAAATATAGAAGCGAAATATTATATACATGTACAGGTATGATGACATAACAATGTTGATGTAATGATTGTAAGGTGTTGTAGAAGGGGAAAAATAATTTTAAAAAATCTGCTATAAAAAAAAGAATAGGAAGGGTGTTGAAAGTTACGTTTCTTTGCCAACTCCTTCTCTTAAGGGCCACGAAAAACAAACTTTAGTCACAGAAATAGGCTGGGTTAGTAAAGTTGCTAAGATATTTATTGACAATTCATTGGCCTCTACAAGACAGCCTTACTCAAAGCAAATGAAAACATGGTCTTCGGGGGACAGAGGAACAAGGGGAGACCAGAGGAAAAACATGAGTCACGGAGGGGGACGTAACCACCGCTTAATTGGTGATTAGGGAACCCACAGAGGGTGGGTCAGTGGCCTCTCCGTGTCTCCTCCTGGTTAGCCTCCTTCAAGGAGCCCACAGTCTTGAGGGAACTGGTTTTGCTGGAGGAAAGGGTTTCCCGGCCACTGTTGAACCGGGAAAGGCTCAGCTTGAATAAATGCTGGAGTTTATCCCGGAACTGACTTCCCACAAAATAGTACAATAAAGGGTTGATGCAACTGTTTGCAAAGCCCATGGAGAGGCCGAAGGGCAGCACCGCGTCGATCACGGAGGTGAGGTGGCACCTGCTGATCACCTCCATCCAGGAGAGGGCGTCCAGGAAGGTCAAGACGTGGAAGGGGAGCCAGCAGATCAAGAAGGCCACCACCACGGCGGCCACCAGCTTCAGCACCCGGTCCCTGACCCTCATGCTTTTGGAGAACCCCTGGGCCTTCTTCAGGTGCACCCTGATGCAGATGTAACACCCAAGGATGATGGCCATGGGGAGCAGGAAGCCAAGGAGGTTCTTCATTAAGGCTGTGGCAGCCGACCAGGTGGCGTAATTCTCAGAGGGGTAGGCCATGATACAAGCGTTGACGCCCAGCTCGTCGATGTAGTTGACTTCACGCCAACAGAAGGTGGGCAGAGACGTCAAGGTGGCCAGTCCCCAAACGGCGAAGGTGGCGATGAAGGCCCGTTTCAGAGTCCCCTGCTGGCACTGGAAAGGATGGACAATGGCCTGGTAGCGGTTCACACTCAGGCAGGTGATGAAGAAGATGCTTGCGAACATGGTCAAGCAGAGGATGGAGCCGGACAGCTTGCACATCAGGGAGCCAAAGACCCAATTGTACCCGTTGGCATAGCTGGCTGCCCAGAAGGGAAGGGTGGCGAGGGCCAGCAGGTCAGCCGCTGCTAGGTTGAAGATGTAGACGTTGGCCACCGTCTTTGGGCTCCTCTGCCGACACAGGGCCGTGAGGACCATGCTGTTGCCCACAAGCCCAAGGATGAAGATGACACAGTAGAGCACGGGGATGAGCAAAAACTGGTGGCTGGAGAAGCGGAGGAGGCAGGCGTCCCTGGTGGAGACGTTGGTGGGAGCCAGCTCTTCAGGAGAGCGTTCAGTGGCGAGGGCGGCAGAGAAGTTCCCGAAATGCATCTTGGGGTCAGAGAAGATGGGGTGGCCTGCAGGACACTCTGAGGCATGGAACTTCTTCTGGCTCTGCGTGGCCAAGGCTGGATGCTGCTGTCCCTTAAAGGAAAGAGGACAACAGAACAGAAACATGAATCGCAAGTCTTCAGCACCAAAAGTGCTTTGTCAAGAGGCCACTGGACTTCCTTGTGTTTCTCTGTCTGTCTCTGTCTGTCTGTCTGTCTATCTGTCTGTCTATCTATCTATCTATCTATCTATCTATCTATCTATCTATCTACTGTATCTATCTATCTATCTATCTATCTATCTATCTACTGTATCTATCTATCTATCTATCTATCTATCTACTCTATCTATCTATCTATCTATCCATCTATCATCTATCTATCTATCTATCTATCTATCTATCTATCTATCTATCTATCTCTTCTATCTATCTATCTATCTATCTATCTATCTATCTATCTATCTATCTATCTATCTATCTACAGTATCTATCTATCCATCCATTCATATCTATCTATCTATCTATCTATCTATCTATCTATCTATCTATCTATCTATCTATCTACAGTATCTATCTATCCATCCATCCATATCTATTTATATCTATCTATCTATATCTATCTATCTATCTATCTATCTATCTATCTATCTATCTATCTATCTATCTATCTATCTATCTATCTACAGTATCTATCTATCCATCCATCCATATCTATTTATCTATATCTATCTATCTATCTATCTATCTATCTATCTATCTATCTATCTATCTATCTATCTATCTATCTATCTATCTATCTATCTACCTACCTACCTACCTACCTACCTACCTACCTACCTATATCTATCTAAATAAATAAATAGTTTTTTCATTTTCATAACAAATAACCACATGTATACTATTACGTAACCAACATTGTATTATATTATTAAATGTTTACATCAATTCATCTTACAAACAACTCCCAAAAACCATTATTGGCTCTTCTGCTCACCATACACCATATTTGTACCTTATCCATCGCTTTCTTCTCCCTCTCTCCTCCCCCTCCCTACCTCCTTTCTTCCCTCTGCCATCCTTCTCTTCTCTACTTCCCCTTCCTCTCTCCTTCTCCTCTCTCCCCCTTTCCACTCCTCCTTTCTCTCCTCCTCTTCCCCGCCCTCTCTTCTATTCCTCTCTTCTTCCCTTACCCCTCTCCTTTTCTCCCCACTCTTCATCTCATTTACTTGGTGTATTTCATTCTCTGAGCCAGCTCCATTTTCTGTTGATGGTCCTTCATTTGAAGACGTTTCGCTTCTCATCCACGAAGCTTCTTCAGCTCTGAGTGGATGAGAAGCGAAACGTCCTCCAAGCAACACAAGGAACTGCCTCTTGGAAAAGCATGGCCTGGATGACTGAGAATCTCCACGAATTCTTCAGCACGTTCCCCAGGAAAGCTTCCATTCTCCCCAAGGTCCCAGCTTTTGAACGTTCCCGTTTTAGTTCTTTTAAAAGACATTTCGGAGGGGGCCCCCCGGTTTGATGGAGCCCGGATCCTCCTGCCTAGTGGAGCACAGATATTCCCCATTAGCAAACTCGAGTCAGTTTCTTTTTTTATTTTTATTTTTATTTTTTATTACATAGACAACAATGGGAAAAGGAGAAGAAAAAAAAAAGGGGGGGAACCCCATCATCACATACAATATGTCATTTGATTAATAAACACCACAATAAGCTTTTTTTTAAAAGGGGGGGGAAGAGGGGGAAGCCAAAAAGGACAAAAAAGACAAAAAGGACAAAAAAGTCCAAAAAAGAAGGGGGGAAAAAAAAGAAAAGAAAAACATCATCACATGCAGCATGTCGTTTGGTTACAGTTGTTTTAACATCTGCATCTTCAAATAATATTTACCGTCTCAGATATTTCATCTAATGTAACTAAAGGCCTCATTTTCCTTCTACAATATATATTCAGTTAACATTAGCATTATTTCCCCCCAGAGAGTATACTTCTGTTCATTGTTAACCTTGCATTTCATACCTTCAAACAGAGGTCTTATTCCTTCATTGTTCAACAAGGCGTCGCTGCCTATATATACCAGTTTTCATTTGTTCCCCTATTAGAATTGCCTTATCAGCAGCGAAATATCATTATAGTAAGTTCTTAACCTCGAGTCAGTTTCTGAAGGCATTGGAAGGGAAGTAGAAGCGAGGATAGAGACAGTAAGAGTGGAAATGGATGGCAAGCAAATCTCTTTGCCCTTGAAGTCCTGGATGCTCACCCAGATGTTTCAGCAGAGGAGGAGGCTTCCTTAGCAACACACATAACCTTTAAGCTGTGCGGTCCTTTTAACGCAGGGGTCACCAACCGATGGCCCGAGGAACCACTTGTGGTTGGGGTGAAAGTTTGGGTGGCCTGCAGAAAAATGATCTGCATTTTTTTATATCGCCCTAAATACTATTGATCTTTTTTTAAAAAAAAAACAAATATCGTATTAGTGGCCCGTGGGATTTAAAATGATGGATTTCGAAAGGTTGGTGACTCCTGCTTTAAAGGATGGAAACATTTGGACTTAGAAGCTGTGAAGAGCAGAGTTGTTCACTTACGGGTTGAAAAAAAGGGGAGTTTGCAGAATCTGTCCTGGGGCACTTCAGAGGTCCACAACTGCCTCCTTTTCCTGCATCGGAAGAGGCTTCTTCCTAGCTCTCCGCAGAGAGAGGACTCAGAGGAAGCAAAGGGACAGCAGCCGCAGGGGAAGGGAATGGACACCTTCTGCCTCTCTCTCTCTCTCTCTCTCTCTCTCTCTCTCTCTCTCTCTCTCTCTCTCTCTCTCTCTCTCTCTCTCTCTCTCTCTCTCTTTCTCTCCCTCTCTCTCTTTCTCTCCCTCTCTCTTTCTCTCCCTCTCTCTCTCTTTCTCTCCCCCTCTCTCTCTTTCTCTCCCTCTCTCCCTCTCTCTCTTTCTCTCCCTCTCTCTCTCTCTCTCTCTCTCTCTCTCTCTCTGCAGCCAATGGGAGTCAGGGGGGCTGGAAATGGGCGGGCACTCTAGCCACCCATCCCACGCCGGCTGGCTGGGGATACTTTCCTTAACCCCTTTTATATTATAACATTTTTATTTATTTGTTTTACGACTCCTCCTTCTTTACATATTGTAGAAAGTGTACCAGCTGGTTACAAAAGGCTTTTGTGCATCTCTTCCACCGTCATCAAACGTAATTCATATTAATTCAAGTATCTTAACTCGGATATTTACTACATTGACATCATCACACCTCCACTTTTATTTGACTATAGTTATTTAAACATCCTTCAATATACCAAGATTCAACACATAACCACATTACTGGCATTTCATTTACTTATTTGTAAAATCCTCCATTAACATTAAATCCTCATATCCTGTTTTAGCTAAACATCCACAAAATTTTCTAATCCTCCGTGGACTTTTCTTAACCCCTTTTGCATCCCCTCATTCCCACCCCTTAAATCCCTGCCTCTGTGTTTATCTGCTTACCTGCTTCGGGAGCTGAAGTTGAGGTGAAGAAATCAGTCAAGCTGAGAAGGGACTTGGGAGGGGGACGGGTGGAGACTTGGTGGGGTTGGTGGGGGAGATGCATTCACTTGGGTTCCTTTGGAGAGCAGAGGTCTGGGGCAACCTCTCCAAGCCCTGTTCTCTAAAAAAAAATGCTTTGCAGGGAGGTGGAGTTGGCATTACCCCAAAGCCCAGCTGGGGTCCATCTTTTTTTGCTGGAATGCATGGAATTTACACTCCACCCACCCGCGAGGAAGGGAACACTGGAAAGGAACCACAAATAGCAGCTGGAGGGGAAAACATCCCAGCTCTTTAAACCAGTGTTTCTCAACCTGGGTAACTTAAGATATGAGGAATGGTTGCAGGAACTGGGTATGTCCAGTTTAATGAAAAGAAGGACCAGGGGAGACAGGATAGCAGTCTTCCAATATCCCAGGGGCTGCCACAAAGAAGAGGGAGTCAAGCTATTCTCCAAGGCACCTGAGGGCAGAACGAGAAGCAATGGGTGGAAACTAATCAAGGAGAGAAGCCACTTAGAACTGAGGAGGAATTTCCTGACAGTGAGAACAATTAACCAGTGGAACAGAAGTTGCCTCCAGAGGTTGTGAATGCCCCAACACTGGAAGTCTTTAAGAAGATGTTGGATAGCCATTTGTCTGAAGTGGTGTAGGGTTTCCTGCCCAGGCAGGGGGTTGGACTAGAAGACCTCCAAGGTCCCTTCCAATTCTTCTATTTTAAAATGTGTGGACTTCAACTCCCAGAATTCCCCCAGCCAGCATGGGGAATTGTATTCTGGGAATTGAAGCCCACCGAGGTTGAGAAACACTGCTCCAGGCCAACCTGGGGATACTTTTAGGCTAGGCCTTTGGCAGTGACGTGCGGTGAGGTTTATGGCTGGTGAGGCACTGACACAGTGATGGGTTTCGAATTTTTTTAGACTTGTGGACTTCAACTCCCAGAATGCCACAGCCAGGCATGCTCAGTTCCGATTTAAAGCGACAGCATTTGTTTTTCTCCTTTGCGAAAGAAGTTTCCTTCATTCTTTTTCTTCTTCCTCCCTCTCTCCCTCCCTCCCCTCTCTCTCAAACAAACACAAACCCAGAAGTTGTTTGTGCATTAAGAGTTGCCTCACCTGCTTAACTCTGCTCGAGTGATCATAAAACCCCTACAGTCAGACTAGATGAGGCACGTCGTTCTCCTGCCTCCTCCTGTAGAGGGCGCTTTTTAGAGGCTTTTTAAAACAGTTAAGCACTAAGCCAGTGTTTCTCAACCTTGGCAACTTGAAGATGTCCGGACTTCAACTCCCAGAATTCCCCAGCCAGCATTCGCTGGCTGGGGAATTCTAGGAGTTGAAGTCCGGACATCTTCAAGTTGCCAAGGTTGAGAAACACTGCACTAAGCAGAGTCATCCACGGTGACTCTGGCAGCAACTAGCTCAGCCTGACCAGCTCTTGCCTTTTTCCTTTTACATTTTTCTTTTCTTTTCATGATGACGGTGGTGAGGCTCTGCCTCCCCTGCCTCACCTGACTGCACGTCCCTGGCCTTTGAGACACCTCTTCCACTCTGGAGCTCTCTGATCACCGACGTTAGTGAGAGAAAACTCTGGGGAGAGATTCGTGAGTTCAACAGACGTTCTGAGATTAGGTCAATTCTTCTGGAGGCTCTTCAGAAGAGCCGAGGTGGCGCAGTGGTTAGATGCAGCACTGCAGGCTACTTCAGCTGACTGCAGTTCTGCCGTTCGGCTGTTCAAATCTCACCGGCTCAAAGGTTGACTCAGCCTTCCATCCTTCCGAGGTGGGTAAAATGAGGACCCGGATTGTTGTTGGGGGCAATATGCTGACTCTGTAAACCGCTTAGAGAGGGCTGAAAGCCCTATGAAGCGGTATATAAGTCTAACTGCTATTGCTATGTAGAGCCGAGGTGGCGCAGTGGTTAAAGGCAGCACTGCAGGCTACTTCAGCTGAGTGCAGTTCTGCAGTTCGGCTGTTCAAATCTCACCGGCTCAGGGTTGACTCAGCCTTCCATCCTTCCGAGGTGGGTAAAATGAGGAACCGGATTGTTGTTGGGGGCGATATGCTGGCTCTGTAAACCGCTTAGAGAGGGCCGAAAGCCCTATGAAGCGGTATATAAGTCTAACTGCTATTGCTATTCAGAGGGGACAATGGCTGGGGTTTGTCTTTTCAGGATGGACAACAACCAAAAAGGAGGAGGGAATCTGGTAGCAGCTGTAGCTACCAATCTTAGTAGAACATGGTGGTAGCTCTTCAGGGGTTCAAGAAGCTCTTTTCAAGCTTCCCGGAGAAGCTGGAGCTGAACTGGGGGCCTTGCAGCCATTTCTTCCTCTTTTCTCTTTGTCCGGGTGGAAAATAGTTGTCAACAGACAAAAAAAACAGCTTGTGCAGCTGATGGTTTGGGTCCCGATGCGCAGAATTTAGGCCATTCTAAATTTACTAATTACCCAACGCTTGGAGGGTGGAGCTGGCCCCGTTTCCAGCTGTGAACAAAACATGACACGAATTGAGAGTTGTGTTCCCCTCGGCCCAACGATGTGGTTAGTCATGAGGTACGACAGAAGATAATTCATTGCAAAGAGGTTTGGAAAAAAAATAACAAAAAACCACCACGCCCTATGAGATCTTCCAACCCAATCCTTCATCCTCTGGTGGCTTCTTGTTCAGCAGAAATGCCTAAACGAAAACATACTGTCTTGGCTTTGCCAGCCAGATGGGACTAGAAGTTTCCATGCAGCACCCTTTCAAAATGGTCTCGTGAGATGGTCACTCTTTTGCATGTGCCAAGTCCTGTTTGTGGGATGTCACCAGAGGAACATCAACAACTTTGTGCTCAGGATTTCTAAGAAAGCAGAAGAACTTCTGTGGAGATTCTCAGTCATCATATGCACATGCGCCAAAGACAAATTCCTTGTGTGTCCAACCACACCTATTCTATTCTATTTATTCTATTCTAGTCAATTCCCCAGTCCAATATTCTATTCTATTCTATTCTAGTCAATTCCTCAGTCCAATATTCTATTCTGTTCTGTTCTGTTCTAGTCTAGTCTAGTCAATTCCTGTCCAATATTCTAGTCTAGTCTAGTCTAGTCAATTCCTCAGTCCAATATTCTATTCTAGTCTATTCTAGTCTAGTCAATTCCTCAGTCCAATATTCTAGTCTAGTCTAGTCTAGTCTAGTCAATTCCTCAGTCCAATATTCTATTCTGTTCTGTTCTGTTCTGTTCTAGTCTAGTCTAGTCTAGTCTAGTCTAGTCTAGTCCAGTCCAGTCTAGTCAATTCCTGTCCAATATTCCATTCTATTCTAGTCTAGTCAATTCCTCAGTCCAATATTCTATTCTATTCTAGTCTATTCTAGTCTAGTCAATTCCTCAGTCCAATATTCTATTTTAGTCTAGTCTAGTCAATTCCTCAGTCCAATATTCTAGTCTAGTCTAGTCTAGTCTAGTCTAGTCAATTCCTCAGTCCAATATTCTATTCTGTTCTGTTCTGTTGTAGTCTAGTCTAGTCTAGTCTAGTCAATTCCTCAGTCCAATATTCTATTTTAGTCTAGTCTAGTCTAGTCAATTCCTCAGTCCAATATTCTGTTCTGTTCTGTTCTAGTCTAGTCTAGTCAATTCCTCAGTCCAATATTCTATTCTGTTCTGTTCTGTTGTAGTCTAGTCTAGTCTAGTCAATTCCTCAGTCCAATATTCTATTTTAGTCTAGTCTAGTCTACTCAATTCCTCAGTCCAATATTCTATTCTGTTCTGTTCTGTTCTAGTCTAGTCAATTCCTCAGTCCAATATTCTATTCTATTCTATTCTATTCTAGTCAATTCCTCAGTCCAATATTCTATTCTATTCTATTCTATTCTAGTCAATTCCTCAGTCCAATATTCTATTCTATTCTATTCCATTCCATTCCATTCCATTCAGGTCACAGTTGTCCCAAAGGTGCTTTTTCCAGAGGCAACTGGACTCTCTTTGTTTTTTTTCTTGAAGACATATCGGTTCTCATCCAAGAAGCTTCTTCAGTTCAGTCCAAGAAGCTTCTTGGATGAGCAGCGAAAGGTCTTGAAGGGTCAAAAACAAAGGAAGCCCATTTGCCTCTGGAAAAAGCACCTTTGGGGAGGGGGGGGAAATGCAGAAGACGAAATCCCTCCGATGGATGGCCTCTAGAAACTGCGCTGGACGGCGGCTGCGAGAACATTTCGGCTTCTGCAGATGGAGGACACCACCAGGTTGAAGATGCAGCTGGTTGTGGAACCAGGCCAGAAGTTCATAATGGCACTCCTCTCCCCCCCCCCACCCCCCAGCTTTGAATCAATCAAATCTGGGCAAAAGTTTTTTTTCCAGGAAATCCTTTATCTGGGCCATCCTAAACTCGGATTTGATCGTGTGGTTGTTGGACTCCTTCTGCTACGCACGGCATAAACAACCAAGGTGGCGCAGTGGTTAAATGCAGCACTGCAGGCTACTGCTAGATCAGCAGGTCAGCGGTTCAAATCCCACCGGCTCAGGGTTGACTCAGCCTTCCATCCTTCCGAGGTGGGTAAAATGAGGACCCAGATTGTTGGGGGCAATATGCTGACTCTCTGTAAACCGCTTAGAGAGGCCTGAAAGGCCTATGAAGCGGTATATAAGTCTACTACTGCTGCTGCTATTGCAATGTCCTGGGAGGTGTTTTCCCATCTTCATCCCATTGTGTTTGTCTAAGCGGCTTTTGGGATGTTGCTTTTGATTACGGGAAATTCCCCGAGTTACTGCATTTACCTTTGCAATTTGCAATCCAGCCCTATTACTCTTAACGAATGCTATTCATGGGAGGGATTCCGGAGACGCAGAGCCTGTTCTGCGGCACTTTCACAGACCCATTAGATCTCACAGGGTTGGCCTCCTCCGGGTGCCATCTACCAGCCAATGCCACCTGGCTACTACCCGGGGGAGGGCCTTCTCTGTGGTAGCTCCGGCCCTCTGGAATGAACTCCCCGCAGGGATTCGGACCCTCACCTCTCTCCCTGCTTTCCGAAAAGCCGTCGAAACCTGGCTTTGCCGGCAGGCCTGGGGGTGATGAGTTCCCTCCCCTCTCGACATGTATGGTTGTGCGACTGTTGCCTATTTTTATTATTTGTATTTCGTTTTTATGTTCCCCCTTTTGAATTGTTCGCCGCCCTGAGTCCTCCCGGAGAAGGGCGGCATACAAATAATAAAATTCTATTCTATTCTATTCTACTTCCAGCCAAGGAGAAAGACAATCCATGGCTGACTTCATTCCCCGAGACCATTATTTCTCCTGCAAAGCTTTCGATAATCTCACATCTTTAGTTTCCAATTGGCAATTGTGCTGGCGGGGGGGGGGGGGGGAAGTTACCCCACAGACATACCAGTTGATAAATCCCAACCCCCCAGCCAGACAGGCTGTGGTCCAGACCTTCTGCTGAACCTCAGATTCAGGAATGCCAACTCAGAACCTGGGCTGAATTAACCTGGCTTTTTAGCCACACCAGATGCTGCTTTAGAGCGTGACCCGTCAAAACCGCGGTCCACAAAAGCGCGATCGACGAAAGCGCGCATTTGACGTCATCACAGCGCGACGAAAAAAATTAAAAATTGAAATAAAAATAAAATTAAAGCAAGCCGATTCACATAAAGGTAAGGGTTAGGTTTAGGTTTAGGTTTAGGTTTAGGGTTAGGTTTAGGGTTAGGGTTAGGGTTAGGTTAAGGGTTAGGGTTAGGTTTAGAGCGTTAGGGTTACGTTTAGCGTTACGTTAAAGGTTAGCGTTAGGTTTAGTGTTAGGTTAAGGGTTAGGTTTAGGGTTAGATTTAGGCTTAGGTTAAGGGTTAGGTTTAGGGTTAGGTTTAGGGTTAGGTTAAGGGTTAGGTTTAGGGTTAGGTTTGGGGGGTTAGGGTAAGGTTTTCACTTTATTTTTACATTTTTCTATCACAGCGCGATGTTTTCGTCGCGCTGTGATGACGTCAAATGCGTGCTTTCGTCGACCGCGATTTTGTCGTCTGCGGTTTTGTGGTGGAACCGCTTTAGAGGACCTCTTTCCAGAGCACGATACCCTAGTCTTTTGAGACTGGAGGATGCCACAGCATGGTGCTCTCTGAGCTTGGTGGATTTCTCGCAGATGTCTCATCATGAGCCAAACTAGGTAACATCATCAGTGCTGGTGTAGTGCTAACCATGCCGGTTGGGGAATACTGAGAATTCAAGTCCACAAGCCTTACATTTGCCAATTTTGGAGAGCCCTGGCTTAGAGGAAGAGTAAGAATGCCCCGTTTCCCCCCGCCCCCCCCCCAAAAAGCACTGATGCCTCCATCCAAGGAAGAGACCTCTCTCAGCCCCCTCTCCAGAATACAAATCTCACATTTCCCACCCAGCCACCATCAAGCTGAGATCATCTCGGGGAATACAAACACTTTTTAAACTTTCCAGATCTGAATTCCAGTGTTGGGTTCATCCCATTGGAAAGTTTAGAGCGCCCCCTAGTGGCACCGAGCAACTTTTCACCATGTTCGTTTTTTTCTTGAATTTACTGCGTTAAAATTCCTTTACTCGTGTATAACTGTAACTCCCTTCTGAAGGTTTGGATGTTTGGACTTTACTGTTGGGAAGGTTTTGTTAAGGTTCTTTGCCCCTTTAGGTGTTGAAACTAGGCATTCTGTGACTGAAGCAGGGCTCGAGGCAAAACAGGTCATCACAAGCCTATCCCAGAGTGATTTAGCCAATAAATTTATTATTAGGCAAAAACCATAGTTTAGCTGGCTGTGTGAATGTTGACCGTGGTAGAAATGAAGAGGTGGTGAGGTTATTCACATTCTGTTTATATTAGGGGGGCCCAACCTCAACAACATTAAAGGCCTATAAACTTTAATTCCCAGAATTCCCCAGCAATGCTGGTTGGGGAATTCTGGGAATTGAAGTCCACAGGGCTTAAAGTTGCCAAGGTTGGACACCCCTCGTTTATATGACTAAAAGATTTCAACCCACCGACTGACTGCCAGGAATATTAGCAGGAAGAAGCCAGGGGATATAGAATAGCAGTCTTCCAATATTTGAGGCGCTGCCATAGAGAGGTGGGGAGTCAAGCTATTTCCCAAAGCATCCGAAGGCCAGACAAGGAATAATGGATGGAAATTAACCAAGGAGGGATTCGACCTAGAATAAGGAGGAACTTTCTGACAGTGAGAACAATCAACCCATGGAACAGAAGTTGTGGGAGCTTCATCCCTGGAGGCTTTCAAGAAGAGACTGGACTGCCACCTGTCAGAAATGGTGTAGGGTCTTCTGCTTGGGGGTGGACTAGATGGCCTATAAGGTCTCTTCCAACTCTGTTAATCTGTTAATGGAGAGATATAGCAATAGCAGTTAGACTTATATACCGCTTCATAGGGCTTTCAGCTCTCTCTAAGCGGTTTACAGAGTCAGCATATCGGGCCCCCCAGTCTGGGTCCTCATTTTACCCACCTCGGAAGGATGGAAGGCTGAGTCAACCCTGAGCCGGTGAGATTTGAACCGCTGAACTGCAGATAACAGCCAGCGGAAGTGGCTGCAGTACAGCACTCTAACCACTGCGCCACCTCGGCTCTTAATATCCATAATATCCTGGACTGTACCAGGATTCCAAGCCAGAGTTGAGTTTCAAAGAGGTTTTGTGAAAGAAATCCAGATGCCAGGTTTATAAACCATTTTTTTTATTTCTTCATCAACTGCTTCGCCACCATAATCCAATGCTGTGAATACGTAACAAGGTGATCTCAGGGGTAGCTAACAGCTTGCTAAAGCCAGAATATACTTGCTCCTATGGATAAAAAGCCTTTTCTTTGGTGATAACATTTTTTTTCCTTTTATTTATAAAAAATAGTTTCTTTAATCTCGGCCCGTTCCGCTCTTCAAGTTACTAGTCCCTGCCTTTTTGCAGAACGGGCCCGGTCCCCCCCCGTGGCACCCTTCTCACACAGTTTGTTAACAAACAGCTCCTGTCGACTTAAATATCTTTTTTTTTTTTTAAATGGTTTCCATGCAGTTTTTGGAAAAAACAAAACAAAACTTTAAAAAAATATGTCCAGGCAAAAATATAAAAGAAAACCAAGGCAGCATATATAAACATTGCATCAATTCGAGTTCTCTGGGTTCGATTAAGCCGAGGCAAGGCGGTGGCCTTTGGAGATTGGCGAGTAACGTGGAAATAAAATAAAAAAACTCGCACAAAGGCAAAAGTGTTGTGCTTTTGTTGGAAGAGGGAAGCGACAACACGCTTGTGCTGCGAAGGCAAATGAAAGCAGCACCGTAGGCTTCGGAAGGCTGCAGGGAAACCCACTTCAACCCGGCCAGGTGCCAAGGCACCACCAGGGGGCAGCGGGGGCACCAAATTCCGCTTCCCCCCCCCCAGCTCGCACTCAAATCGAAACCTAACCAAGTTTCTAGTCCTTCGGGAGGCGGACTTGAAAGCGAGAGAGAGCCAGGAGTATCGGGAGCCAGAGAACGGGCTCCTGAGACTTTTCAGTGGCACGACTCCTTCTCTGTGGCTAGGTGGTGAAGAACGGGGGGTGCGACGAAGGAGCTTCCCCGAGAGGATAAATTCCGTAAAACCTTCCTGCCTTCCTGCCTAATATTGTATGATTTCTACTAAGTGGTTTTTGATTCCTTTAAAGGTGTGGCTTAAAAACGTTGCTGGATTTGCACCCATGACCGAACAGCAGGTTAAATTACAAAGGAAAAAATAAAAGAAACAGTCAAGCCCATCTCAAACCTTTGAACCACTAGAAACTCCTATTATTATTATTATTATTCTTTTTTTTTTTTAAAGGAAACTTTTTCTTTCCTTTCCTTTCCTTCTTCCTTTCAGGGCCGGAGAGAGCCTTAAAGCTGGCCACTCTCCCGAAAACTGCCCCTCTGGACGAGGAAAGAAAGCTTTGGTCGGTGTGCCCGCCACCGGCACGAGTGCGAATTGTTCCCTTGGACACTTGAGGAGATGCAACCTTGAAATTTCTGAGGAAGGGAGGGAAGGAGGGAGGGAGGTGGCTGGGTTGGTTCCCAACCCCCTCTCCCAGACCTCTCCTGGTCTGGGTAGCCTAAGGCCAACGGAGAGTCCTTGAGCCAAAGAGAGTCCACTCTTCCGGAAGCGGAGCAGAGCACTTCAGTCGGGCATCTGCGCTGGGGGGTGGGGAGGGGGCAGGCTGGGGGAGGGGGGTCTTTGCTCTTTAAACGCGCTTCATCCCTCGGCCCATCAGGCAGGCAAACACGGTCATCACCATCTTGGGCTTCACTTCCACCACGTCATCTGGCAGGGCATAGACGCGGGCACCGATCCTCCTGGCCATGGAGACGGCGTACCTAGGAGAGGAAAGAAGGGCCCGTTCAGATGGGGCAAGAGATCTGCATCCACCCCAGCAGAGGAGGCCTTGAACCCTGAGCCAGTCTAACTCCCTTGGGGATAGATGGAGGATGGGTTAAACTGCCCCCGGAGCCCTGGTGAAGGACATAGCAATAGCAATAGCAGTTAGACTTATATACCGCTTCATAGGGCTTTCAGCCCTCTCTAAGCGGTTTACAGAGTCAGCATATCGCCCCCAACAACAATCCGGGTCCTCATTTTACCCACCTCGGAAGGATGGAAGGCTGAGTCAACCCTGAGCCGGTGAGATTTGAACAGCCGAACTGCAGAACTGCAGTCAGCTGAAGTAGCCTGCAGTGCTGCATTTAACCACTGCACCACCTCGGCTCTTGCCAGGCGAGGGAGTCCGGCTGGCTTCCCTTGAACCGAGAACGGGTGAGCCCAGCTCTTATGGCTCGCCAGCCATAGCTGGTGCCGTGGCTCAGGTCTTGGCATGACCACTGACGACACCTTCCGCCGCCACCTGAGATTAAACGTGCCTGAGATGCGTTTGATTATGAGTAGCTCGAGCTGTTGCTCTGAGCTCGGCAGTTTGTTTGCGAACATTTTGTCACCATTCGAGGAGACGTCGTCCGTGCTCTTTGAAGTGTGCTCGTCCGTCAGAACACGGGTCTTCGAATACCTTTTTAATGTGACCTTTTTTAAATTTATCTGCGTGATGTAAATTAGCGTAGTTAGTTCAGGTGCTTCTGAGTGGTGGTCCGGTTTCAGAACCAGCCATTCCAACAGTCCGAAGCCAGAAGCATCTGAACCAACTACACTAATTTACATCACACGGACGATACTCAGAACCAAAGACCGAGGAACAACAGCCAATCAACAATCAGACCAGGACTCAGAAGTAACGAACTACATCCACACTAATTTACATCACATCAAAAGGTACCCTATTTTTCGGAGCATAAGACGCACCAAGATTTTGAAGAGGCAAATTGGGAATTTAAGTTTTTGCACTCTGCAGACTTCCCAAAAATGGCCCATTTTTTTCAAAAACGGGCCCGCTTTTTGTCAAAAAAATGCCCATGCATAGTCTTTAGGAGGCTTCCAGAGTGCTTCTGGGGGCTGGGGGGCAAAAACGAGCAAAAAACAGCCCATTTTTTCCTCATTTTTGCCCTCCCCAGCTCCCAGGAGCACTCTGGAAGCCTCCTAAAGGCTATGCACGGACATTTTTGCAAAGGGGGTGAGGTTTCGGGATGCCAAAAATGCTGTATTCAGTGTATAAGATGCACCCAGATTTTCACCTTCTTTTTTTGAGGGAAAAACGTGCGTCTTATACTCCAAAAAATATGGTATTTAAAAGCCAGTGTCCCGGCAGACGAGCACACTTCAAAGCAAGCTGACGACTCCTCCTCGAATGGTGATGAAACGTTTGCAACCAAATTGCCAAGCTCGGAGCTCAGACCAACAGCCCTCCCTCCCCCTTTAAATGTGCCATCTGAACCAGCCCTGCCCCAGAGGAAGGCTGAAAGAGCAGCTAATTCTGGCCTCTCACGTGGCATTGCTGTGCTTGTCTTCCTCCGAGAGCTCGCCTGTCTTCACAAGGTCGTAATTTATGCAGCCAGGTTGAATAGCATCGATTAAATCCACCACGGCCAGGCTGCTGCTGATACTTTTGTCCTGGAGAGAAAAATGAGGGTCACCTCAATGAAAAGGGTGGACGCATCCGATGAATGCCACCCAGTGGTGGGATTCAAATAATTGAACAACCGGTTCTCTGCCCTAATGACCATCCGGGTAGATGGGGCTCTGTGGTCATGTGAGCGTGTGGGCGTGGCCAACTCAATGCCACTCACATCAATGGGCGCTTCGCCTTAGCTGTGACAATGGAATCAGGGTTAACCAGAGGGGCAGTTTCTGTAAGCAGGGCAATAAAGGTTAGACTAGAAACAACACCAGAATGTTTCCTTCCTGCCTTCCTTACAGGATTAGCCCTGGAAAGTGGGGGAAAAAACAAAAGGAGATTTCTTCCAATAACCGGTTCTCCCAACTGATTAGAAAATTAACAACCGGTTCTCCTGAATAGGTGCGGGCTGGCTGAACCCCACCACTGATACCACCCATTTTAAATGGGGGAGGGAACAGTGGTGGGGTGCGGGCAGTATGCCCCAGTACTGGCATACCAGTGCCTGCCCGGAGCACCGGGAACCGTTTCGGTATGGTGCTCCGGAGGCCCCATCCACATGCCCGAGCTCTTTACCTGTATTTGAGCTCTTCGGTGCTTCTGTGCATACACAGAAAGTGCATGGGGCTTGCACGATGCTCCGCCAAACAGCTGGAGCATCACGGAGGCGTCACAAGGGGGAAGGATGCATGCGTGCGCTGCACGCATTCATGTGGTGGATGCTGGGCCCCCATTGCACCATACCAGTTACACCGGGATCCAGAACTCACCACTGGGAGGTGGGGGAGAATATGTTGGAGCCCAGTCACTGGAGAAGGACTGGTCAGCTGGTGATGTGTCTGGTTGGCTTGGAACAGTACTCAAATTTGTAGTGTTTGGGGGTTTAGCAATAGCAATAGCAGTTAGACTTATATACCGCTTCATAGGGCTTTCAGCCCTCTCTAAGTGGTTTACAGAGTCAGCATATCGCTCCCAACAATCTGGGTCCTCATTTCTCAGAAGGATGGAAGACTGAGTCAACCTTGAGCCGGTGAGATTAGAACCGCTGAACTGCAGATAACAGTCAACTGAAGTGGCCTGCAGTACTGCACTCTAACCACTGCGCCACCTCGGCTCTTATCTATCTATCTATCTATCTATCTATCTATCTATCTATCTATCTATCTATCTATCTATTTATCTATCTATCTATCATCTATCTATCTATCTA
Source organism: Thamnophis sirtalis (assembly GCF_051295495.1). NCBI lineage: Eukaryota > Metazoa > Chordata > Lepidosauria > Squamata > Natricidae > Thamnophis > Thamnophis sirtalis. The sequence continues at coordinate 54,722,065 of NW_028261393.1, read as the reverse complement.
TCTATCTATCTATCTATCTATCTATCTATAGCAGTTAGACTTATATACCGCTTCATAGGGCTTTCAGCCCTCTCTAAGCGGTTTATAGAGTCAGCATATTGCCCCCAACAACAATCCGGGTCCTCATTTCACCCACCTCAGAAGGATGGAAGGCTGAGTCAACCCTGAGCCGGTGAGATTAGAACCGCTGAACTGCAGATAGCAGTCAGCTGAAGCGGCCTGCAGTACTGCACCCTAACCACTGCGCCACCTCGGCTCTTGTGCAAAGCACAACCAACATCTTTTTCTGCCAGCAGAGATACGAAACCGTTTTTACTGGTGGTGTCCAGGATAATTTTTTATTTTTCAATAATGCCCGATTGCTTTGATTTCTGGAGACAAGGCCGCTCTCTGAAGATGGCCAGGAAAGTTATGACTGTAAATGAGCAAAAAACCTCAGCATTGTTTTATTGCAAAACTCCTTTTACATGCTCAGTAAGCCTTTAAAAATCCAGCTGTTGGAATAGGGGGAATGGGGTGGAATGGGCCCGTTTGTAGGTTCTGCTCTAAGGATCAACATCTGTCCATTTCCTGATCGACTCACTCCAGCTGCTCCCGGTCCCAATCTTTGCGACAAGAAGATCTCAAATCACCCACCTTAAAGCTCTGGATAGAACTTGATTTCCCAGCTTCCTTTAAAGTTGTGTTCACCCAATTTACAATGATGTCATCGTTGACTTTCTGACCATCTCCGAGGTCCTCCAGGACATTCAGAGTATATCTGGACAAAGGAGATGTAGAAAAGTTACCCGGGACCCAAAAACTGGGGGAAGTCTCGAAGAGAACGTCTAGGTGTGTTTGAACCCCTAGAAATGTAGGTTTTCCATGGAGGGTGTGAGCCTCAAATGACTTTGGACTAAGTGGTAGGGATGCGGGGATACCTTCTCATCAACTGCCAGACCAAAGCCAGGGTGAGGGTCGGGTTCCCGTCGTTGAGATCCTGTCCGCCAATGCCAACCAACGAAAACTTGGCGGGATGCTTTCCTAGATCAACCGCATAGTTGCAGTTTTCCAGCTGTTTGATGAGATAGGAGGAGATTGGAGGGGAGAGAAGGGGGAGAGGGAGAGGGAGAGATCACAGTTAAATCTTGGGTGGGGCCAGGAAGCGGCTTTAGTGGTCTTCTTTTCATCCCTCATAGCCAGAAGACGTTGGAGTTAGAAATGCCCCCAAGTGTTCTAACCGAGGCTTCCCGAGAGACTCCTTGTCCCGACAAAAATACCCTTTTATTAATTGACTGTGAGTTCTGCTCATTCGCATCCAGCAAAGTCTTTCAAAGGAGGATTTACAGTCACAGACCTCATCAGGCTTGGAGAACTGCCAGGCCGATCTCTGCAGAACTTGGCAAGGAGTCTCGGAGAGTCACGAACCAATGAAGTGGACTAATGGTCTCCTGCAAACTCCACTCCCCTTTCGCTCCTCTTTTATTTCCTCTGGGAGGGGCCATTCACCGTCTACCTGTGGCCTTACTCCCAAGTCGACCCCTGTTCTTTAGCTGTTCCCTTTGTCTGGCAATTCTGCGCATGCGCACACTGGGAACAGGCTCCAGCTGTTCTTCTGCCTCGCTGAAGTCTGACTCCAAAGGCAGCTGATAACTGTCAGACGGCCCTGGCTCCCTTTCTGCCTCCGACACAGAGCCCTCATCGGAGCCTTCCCCAGACTCCAGGACTGGCCCAGGTTCCTCCCCAACCTCCTCACTCTCCGAATCTGTTGGCCACTGGTGGGCCACAACACAAAGCTAGTCTTTTCTATAAGCCAAGCGAGATCTTTATCCCTAATGAGAAGCTTCATTTCACGGAATTCAAGGGGGGAAATTGGCTCTTTGGCCCAATCCTGCCTGGAGGGAAGAGTGGGACTCAGCTATCAGCTCTTTGGGACGGCATCCAGAACTCTTTTACCAACATGGGCTAAAACAGTGGTTCCCAAACTTGGCAACTTTAAGACTTGTGGACTTCAACTCTCAGAATTCTCCAGCCAGCAGAGCTGGCTGGAGAATTCTGAGAGTTGAAATCCACAAGTCTTAAAGTTGCCAAGTTTGGGAACCACTGGGCTAAAGCAACAAGATTTCCCTGAACTGAACCGAAAATGGCTAGTTTAGAAACCCCGCCAGGCTCCATCACCTTCTTCATGTTTGCCCCGAGTTTTGGGTATGGGGGTCTGTTGACTTTGTTCCAGTCGACGGGAACTTTGATCTTCTCGTAGAGCTGTAAAATCACCAGGGCATCTTGGAGGTCACTAGAAGAGAAAAGAGAAATCTGCTCGCTGAGAAGTTCAGTTTTCCGAAAGAGACCCGAGGACGGAAGATGGGATCCTGGCCATGTCAACTGGGCCTCCGGAAGAGAAGCCAGACGCACCCGTAGAGATGATTGACGTGTGGGTTTACACCGAGAGAATTCATCCAGTTGCGGAAGGTCCGCTCTTCGCGGGTTTCACCTAAGTTACAAAGAGATGCTGTTGAAGGCGCCTGCCTTTGCTACTCTACGCATAGACAAGACCACAGGCACAAAATTAAAGCACGTGACCTCAAAATGCTGAGAGACAAGAGAGCAGAAGAAGTCTTCAGTAGACAGAGATGCAAAGATAGCTTCCTTCCTTCTTTCGTTCTTTCCTTCCATTCCTCTCTCCCTTCTTCCTTCTTTCCTTTCCTCCTCCCTCCCTTTCCTTCCCTCCCTTCTTCCTTCCACCCTCCCTTCTTCCTTCCTTTCTTCCTTTCCTCCTACCTCCCTCCCTTCCTTTCCTTCCCCTTTTCCTTCCTTCCTTTCCTTTCTTCCTTTCCTCCTCCCTCCCTTCCTTTCCTTCCCTCCCTTCTTCCTTCCTTCCACCTTCCCTTCTTCCTTCCTTCCTTTCTTCCTTTCCTCCTCCCTCCCTCCCTTCCTTTCCTTCCCTCCCTTCTTCCTTCCTTCCACCTTCCCTTCTTCCTTCCTTCCTTTCTTCCTTTCCTCCTCCCTCCCTCCCTTCCTTTCCTTCCCTTTTTCCTTCCTTCCTTTCCTTTCTTCCTTTCCTCCTCCCTCCCTCCCTTCCTTTCCTTCCTTTTTCCTTCCTTCCTTTCCTTCCTTCCTTCCTTTCCTCCTCCCTCCCTCCCTTCCTTTCCTTCCCTTTATCCTTCCTTTGTTTCCTTTCCTTCCCCCTCTTCCTTTCCTTCCCTCTCTTCTTCCTTCCTTTCTTCCTTTCCTTTCTTCCTTTCCTCCTCTCTCCATTCCTTTTATTCCCTTTGTCCTTCCTTTCCTTTCCTTTCTTCCTCCCTCTCTTCCTTTCCTTCCCTCTCTTCTTCCTTCCCTCCCTCCTTCCTTCCTTTCCTTTCTTCCTTTCCTTTCTTCCTTTTCTCCACCCTCCCTTCCTTTCCTTCCCCTTTTCCTTCCTTTCCTTTCCTTTCTTCCTCCCTCTCTTCCTTTCCTTCCCTCTCTTCTTCCTTCCTCATTCCCTCCCTCCTTCCTTCCTTTCCTTTCTTCCTTTCCTTTCTTCCTTTTCTCCACCCTCCCTTCCTTTCCTTCCCCTTTTCCTTCCTTTCCTTTCCTTTCTTCCTCCCTCTCTTCCTTTCCTTCCCTCTCTTCTTCCTTCCTCCTTCCTTCCTTTCCTTTCTTCCTTTTCTCCACCCTCCCTTCCTTTCCTTCCCCTTTTCCTTCCTTCTTTTCCTTTCTTCCTTCCTCCCTCTCTTCCTTTCCTTCCCTCTCTTCTTCCTTCCTCCCTCCTTCCTTCCTTTCCTTTCTTCCTTTCCTTTCTTCCTTTCCTCCACCCTCCCTTCCTTCCCTTCCCTTTTTCCTTCCTTCTTTTCCTTTCTTCCTCCCTCTCTTCCTTTCCTTCCCTCTCTTCTTCCTTCCTTCCTTCCTCCCTCCCTTCTTCCTCCCTCTCTTCCTTCCCTCCCTCCCTCCCTCCTCCTCTTTCTCCTCTCTCTTTCTCTCTCACCCACCCTCCCATTAATCACCCAGAAGGAGAAACTTCTCACCTTCTAGCAATGTCCAGTCAATGTCTTGGTTTTCCGGCTTGGTGAGGGCTGGATACTTGTTGAACAAGTTGGCCACGAAAGCCAAATTCAGCTTGGGGTTGCCGCTCACAACATCTGCCGGGGTAACAAACTGCCGACAGCCCAGCCTATCTGCTTGCTGCAGCATGCACTCGGCCCTCTTGAGGTCATCTTTCTCCTACAGGGAAGGAATGGCACAGATGGTACTTTCTGGGTTAGAGCAGGGGTGTCCAAACCTGGGAACTTTAAGACCTGTGGACTTCAACTCCCAGAATTCCCCAGACAGCATAGTTTACTCTCTTGTAATCCCTTCCTCTGCAATCTCTCCACTTACATCAGAAGTCTACAAACTTGGGAACTTTAAGACTGGTGGACTTCAATTCCCAGAATTCCCCAGCCAGCATAACTTACTCTCTTGTAATCCCTTCCTCTGCAATCTCTCCACTTACATCAGAAGTCTTCAAACTTGGGAACTTTAAGACTTGTGGACGTCAACTCCCAGAATTCTCCAGCCAGCATAACTTACTCTCTTGTAATCCCTTCCTCTGCAATCTCTCCACTTACATCAGAGGTCTACAAACTTGGGAACTTTAAGACTTGTGGACGTCAACACCCAGAATTCTCCAGCCAGCATAACTTACTCTCTTGTAATCCCTTCCTCTGCAATCTCTCCACTTACATCAGAGGTCTACAAACTTGGGACTTGTGGACTTCAACTCCAAGAATTCCCCAGCCAGCATAACTTACTCTCTTGTAATCCCTTCCTCTGCAATCTCTCCACTTACATCAGAGGTCTACAAACTTGGGAACTTTAAGACTGGTGGACTTCAACTCCCAGAATTCTCCAGCCAGCATAATTTACTCTCTTGTCATCCCTTCCTCTGCAATCTCTCCACTTACATCAGAGGTCTACAAACTTGGGAACTTTAAGACTTGTGGACTTCAACTCCCAGAATTCCCCAGCCAGCATAACTTACTCTCTTGTAATCCCTTCCTCTGCAATCTCTCCACTTACATCAGAGGTCTACAAACTTGGGAACTTTAAGACTTGTGGACTTCAACTCCCAGAATTCCCCAGCCAGCATAACTTACTCTCTTGTCATCCCTTCCTCTGCAATCTCTCCACTTACATCAGAGGTCTACAAACTTGGGAACTTTAAGACTTGTGGAGTTCAACTCCCAGAATTCCCCAGCCAGCATAATTTACTCTCTTGTAATCCCTTCCTCTGCAATCTCTCCACTTACATCAGAAGTCTACAAACTTGGGAACTTTAAGACTGGTGGACTTCAACTCCCAGAATTCCCCAACCAGCCATGCATGGCTGGCTGGGGAATTCTGGGTGTTGAAGTCCATCAGTCTTAAAGTTCCCAGGTTTGGCCACCCCTGGGTTAGAGGAAGCTAACTTCTACTGTGGGAGAAGTATTTTCAAAGACAGGCTCTGAGATCTGGAAGACCTCAAGGACTCCACGGGGATGTGAAGATGGCTGCCATGATCAAGCCCTGAGGCCGCCATCTTGATTTATTTTTATGTCTCCCCCTCCTCCTTTGAGATGTTCTTCACAGAAGGAGTGAAGAGAACCATCCTAGGCTAACATGGACCATCTTCTACAAGGCCTTCAAACAAAGAATTGAAATGCATCTTGACAGTGAGAATCAGCCAGAGTGTCCCTGGTGAAGAGGTCCCTCTGCTTGAAACCAAAAGACAATGAGATAACTTAGGAGGAACCCTCTAATAACCACAAATGTTGCCCACCAACGTCATTGGGTGGGAAACACAGCTTCTGTTGAGGATGAGTAGAAGGATAGTTCCAAGGTCCCCAGCAGACCACCAAGACCCACACTCACATTGAAGCCTGACATGTTGATGATGATTTGTGGTTCTCCTTCCTTCTGTCCTTTGGGGGAGATTTGGTTGAGGAGGTGGAAGTAGGCTCTGGAGTCCTGGAAGGAGGCAGAACCAGACAAAGATTAGATTAGAGCAGGGTCTTCCCACTCTGAGATGCGGGGGGAGGGGGTGGACTTCAACTCCCAGAATTCCCCAGAGCCAGCCTGAAGTTGAGAAAGACGCCATGAGAAGCATCTGAGTTTTTTTTTTCCCCAGCCCAATGTTAGGAATCAATCCCGCGGGATGTAATATGTCAATCAGAAGTAGGAAGCGTTCCTGTACCTTGACAGAGTTTTGGAAGTCGGAAAGCTTGTGAAATCAAGAGAGAAAAAGGAGAGAGAGAGAGAGAGAGAGAGAGAGAGGAAGGAAGTCCGGACAGCGTAGGAAAGAAGAGAATTAAGAAGGTTAGGTGGACAATAATCTGGACCGAGAGAAGGTGAAGGATGCAAGTCACTTAATCCAGACCAGATTCCCCAGAGGACCATTCAACTTCCACCCATCCCTCCTTCCCAAATGGAAGACTTGCATGGACCTCCACCCACCAAGACCTCCAATACCTTTATCTCGGAGCTGAAGTTGTTGATCTTGGGCCAGCCGGAACTCTCCAGGTGGAAATTGGCCCATCGCAGGAGAAGCTCTTCAGGGGACAATTTCATCAGATCTTCCAAAGTCTCCCCATCACACAGCAAGGCAGCCAACGCTGAAAAGGAGGAGAGAAGGAAGACTTACAATACAATACAATACAATACAATACAATACAATACAATACAATACAATACAACACAATACAATAGCAGAGTTGGAAGGGACCTTGGAGGTCTTCTAGTCCAACCCCCTGCCTAGGCAGGAAACCCTATACCCTTTCAGACAGATGGCTATCCAACATCTTTTTTTTATGATCTCATAACTGTTATTAATAATGCGTATTTATAACAATTTTTCCCTACTGTTGACAATATACTTGAAGATTGCTTTTTTATCATCCCATAGATTCATCTTATCTTACAACGGTCCTACTTCTTCTTCCCTCCCTCCCTCTTTCCTTCCCTCGTTTCTTCTCTCCTACTCCCCTTCCTTCCCTCCCTCCTTCCCCTTCCCTCCTTCTCTCCTTCCCAACATCTTCTTAAAGACTTCCAGTGTTGGGGCATTCACAACTTCTGGTGTCAAGTTGTTCCACTGATTAATTGTTCTCTCTGTCAGGAAATTTCTCCTTAGTTCCAAGTTGCTTCTCTCCTTGATTAGTTTCCACCCATTGCTTCTTGTTCTATCCTCAGGTGCTTTGGAGAATAGTTTGACTCCCTCTTCTTTGTGGCAACCCCTGAGATATTGGAAGACTGCTATCATGTCTCCCCTAGACCTTCTTTTCATTAAACTAGACACACCCAGTTCCTGCAAACGTTCTTCATATGTTTTAGCCTCCAGTCCCCTAATCCTCTTTGTTGCTCTTCTCTGCACTCTTTCTAGAGTCTCCACATCTTTTCTACATCGTGGCGACCAAAACTGAATGCCGTATTCCAAGTGTGGCCTTCCCAAGGCCTTATAAAGTGGTATTAACCCTTCATGTGATCTGGATTCTCTCCCTCTGTTGATGCAGCCTAGAACTGTGTTGGCTTTTTTGGCAGCTGCTGCACATGGCTGGCTCATATTTAAATGTCCACTAGGACTCCAAGATCCCTCTCACAGTTACTACTATTGAGCAAGGTACCACCTATACTGTATTTTGTTTTTCTTGCCTAAATGTAGAGCCTTACTTTTTTCACCATTGAATTTCATTTTGTTAGATAGTCCCCGATGTTCTTACTGCAGCCCCCTCCCCACAATTCATGGTTTACCCTCCCCAAGGAAGACACTTCGTGTGTTTCTTCAGCCGATGTAAACCTTCAGGTGCCCCAAGAGATCCTGGAAGCTTCTGTCTCTTTATTCCCTCCCCATAATTGCAAAAGGATGGACGGGGCTGAAGCTGAGAGGAGAATTGGTCCAAAATCACCCCATAGATCTGAGGGCCAATGGATGATTTGGACAGGGGTCTCTGCCTGGCCAAATCTTTGATCACCCCAGCAGGCTGGCTCTCAAAACCCTTCAGGGAAATCCATTAAAGGCTGAGCGGTTTATTAGAATTCTTTTTAAAAATGGCCTCTGCTGAATCGTAATCCTTAGATTTGATCTCTTAACTTTATTTACAAGGGAAGCAAAATTAATGACTTGGGGGGTTAAGTCCTTGGCAGATGTTTTTCTCTCTCTTTCTTTCTATCATGCTGGATTATGAAACCAAAAGAAGGTCAAATCAGGGTTTTAATAATTTATGGGATCTATTCGATGGGGCCAAGAGAGATGGTCTATTTAGGTATTCTAAGAGGGCGGGAGCAAAAGTCTCCGGCAAAAACTTCGCCTTTGGAAAACAAAATTTATAATCTTATTCTTTTCTAGAAAGAAAGGAGATACTTGACGCTTCCGAACTAACCCATTTAGGAAATACTTTGCTTTAACTGATGGTGAAATATTTATTTAGACGGCTGATAAGAACTCACAGGCTAGGCCTCCTCCGGGTACCGTCGACCGGACAATGCCGGCTGGCGTCCACTCGGGGGAGAGCCTTTTCTGTAGCTGCTCCGGCTCTGTGGAACGATCTGCCCGCAGAGATCCGGATCCTTCCCACTCTCGCGGCCTTCCAAAAAGCCACCAAAACGTGGCTGTTCCGGCAGGCCTGGGGTTGTTGATCTATAAATCAGGTCCAACCCCCAGTTAAGCCGAATGTATGTTGTGTTTTTAAATTGCTTCGTTTTCTTTCCCCCTATTTGTGATTTTTATTTTGTCTTGTATTTGTAAGCCGCCCGGAGTCCTCGGGGATTGGGCGGCATATAAGGTCATTAAATTACAATTACAATTACAACCCATTCAGTGCCCTCCACAACCCACAGTGGACCTGGGCATAGTGGACAATGGGCAGCAGAGGCCCCCGAGAGCTTCCCTTACCTTCATTTTTGCTGAGTTCAATGTCTGCAAATAATCCAATCTTGATAATCTGCCAGAGGAGGCCGAGGACCAGGTGGGGTTTCCCTTCCCTTAAATCCTCCGCTCCGATGTTGACCACGTGGCACCCAATGGCGGAAGCCGAGTTCAGAGCCAAATTCAGATTTTCCTGCAAACGAAGAAGAAGCCTTTTCATAGGAAGTCATCTGTAGTCCTTTTTTAATTGCAAAGTTTTAATAAATTTTACAAATATTTCCCCTTCCCGAAGAGCCGAGGTTGGCGCAGTGGTTAAATGCAGCACTGCAGGCTACTTCAGCTGACTGCAGTTCTGCAGTTTGGCTGTTCAAATCTCACCGGCTCAGGGTTGACTCAGCCTTCCATCCTTCCGAGGTGGGTAAAATGAGGACCTCGGATTGTTGTTGGGGGCAATATGCTGACTCTGTGAACCGCTTAGAGAGGGCTGAAAGCCCTATGAAGCGGTATATGTCTAACTGCTATTGCTATTCCCCCCCCCCCTCCAACCCTCCCTCCCCCCAACTTCCCAGAGCAAAATACAGGGTATAAACATTTAACAATCATACACTAACATAAGCTAACTACCTATAGCATCCTAGTTCCTCTTGTACTTTAACTCCCCTTTTATTAAACTAAATTTAGATAAATTGCAGCATTCCTTGTTCATTCATCAGCTAATTGAAATTTCGTAGTCCGACATTTATTTCGAATGCAATCAATCCATCTTCTCCATTCCAACTTATATTTCTCATCTTGAGGTCATGAGATCCAGGATCTAGCAACAGCAATAGCAGTTAGACTTATATACCGCTTCCTAGGGCTTTCAGCCCTCTCTAAGCGGTTTACAGAGCCAGCATATCGCCCCCAACAACAATCTGGGTCCTCATTTTACCCACCTCGGAAGGATGGAAGGCTGAGTCAACCCTGAGCCGGTGAGATTTGAACCGCCGAACTGCAGATAACAGTCAGCTGAAGTAGCCTGCAGTGCTGCATTTAACCACTGCGCCACCTCCGCCACCTCGCCACACCATCACCCTCCCCCCCCCCAATGAGGGGCATTAAACAAACTCTTTTCCCCGAGACCAAAATATTTAAAATTTCCTGCCTGGCCAACCTTGAACGGGGGAGATAGCCGGATGAAAACAACAGAGAAATGTGCGGCTTTCTCAATGCCAGAGCAAGATAAGGGCTTGAGACGCCGGGAACTAATCAAGGCGGGAAGAGAGGAGAGAAAAGGGGGAAAAAAGAGGGAAGAGGAAAGAACAAAAAAGGGAGGAGGGAAGAGAAAGGGAGGAAAAAGAGGCGGGGGGAAGAGAAGACAGAAGAAGAAGAAGAGGAGAGAGAAAGAAAGGAGGGACTCTTCGTTGAAAAGCTTCTGATAAGTTTCCCCGCTTGGATAGCGGCCAAACAGTCTTGGTTCATCTTCCTCTTTGATTGCAATTAATATTTACTGAGAAACCTCTCTTCTGTTGGGGAAAGGTTCTGCTTTCAACGTCCAACAGAGAGCCAGCACAAAAGGCTCTTTTAATAATTAAAAGCCAACTAAACCCATCCCTTCTCCTAGCCGCCCCCCTTGGACCACAAACAGATCCAGCCTTATTTAAGCTGTGGGGAGAGGAGACCCAGGAAACAAAGCATTCCCCCCCCCCCGCACCTGAATTATGAATGGGGTGAGCTTCTTCTTGTTGATGGCTCGCTCGTCAATGGTGTCGGGAACGGAGAGGTTGATCATTTTACTGCAGGGAAGCAAAAAGGGAAACGGACACCCACCCAAGGCGTTAAAAGAGAAGACGGAAAATGGACTCCCTCTTCGTGGGGGGGGGGGTCTTCTGCTGCCCACCTCCCCGCCCCCATGGGCCTCGCCCCTGAGCAGGAGACTCACCACAAGACGATGCCATCCCCCATGGCTTTGAAGAGGTCATCTGTGTTTGGGTTCATGGGAATGACATGTTTACAATCCTGGTCGTTTTCCAAAGCTTTGTTGATCCAGTTGACAAAGGCGTATTTCTCCTCATCTGAAGGAGAGAGGAAGTTCTGAGGTTCACGCTCAAGTCACACCGGTGGGGAACACCAAAGCTGCAGCTCAAAGCCCCCCACTGGCACTTGCGTGGGGGTGGGGAGTAGGGTGGAATAGCAATAGCAATAGCAGTAGACTTATATACCGCTTCATAGGCCTTTCAGGCCTCTCTAAGCGGTTTACAGAGAGTCAGCATATTGCCCCCAACAATCTGGGTCCTCATTTTACCCACCTCGGAAGGATGGAAGGCTGAGTCAACCCTGAGCCGGTGAGATTTGAACCGCTGAACTGCTGATCTAGCAGTAGCCTGCAGTGCTGCATTTAACCACTGCGCCACCTTGGCAAACCGTTGTACCCCTTGGAATGGGGTACAACGGTTTGCCAAGGCAAGAGAATAGCTATGAGACTCAACGCCAGTTCTCCCCTTGAAGTCGGAAGGGTGGGGGTTTGCACTGCAATGCCATGTCCTCCACCTTGTCCCAGAGCCGAGGTGGCGCAGTGGTTAGAGTGCAGTACTGCAGGCTACTTCATCTGACTGCTAGCTGCAGTTCGGCAGTTCAAATCTCACCAGCTCAGAGTTGACTCATCCTTCTGAGGTGGGTAAAATGAGGACCCAGATGGTTGCGGACAAGAGGCTGACTCTTTAAGCAGCTTAGAGAGGGCTGGAAAGCAGTTTAGCAGGATATAAGTCTAAGTTCTATTGCTATTGCTAACTCTGCCCACTGCCAGGAGTTCGATCCTGACCAGCTCAAGGCTGACTCAGCCTTCCATCCTTCCGAGGTGGGTAAAATGAGGACCCAGATTGTTGGGGGCAAGAGGCTGACTCTGTAAACCACTTAGAGAGGGCTGTAGAGCACTGTGAAGCAGTATATAAGTCTAAGTGCTATTGCTAACTCTGCCCACTGTCAGGAGTTCGATCCTGACCAGCTCAAGGTTGACTCAGCCTTCCATCCTTCCGAGGTGGGTAAAATGAGGACCCAGATTGTCGGAGGGGCCATAGGCTGACTCTGTAAACCGCTTAGAGAGGGCTATAAAAGCACTATGAAGCGGTATATGTCTAAGCGCTATTGCTATTACCTTCCTCGTCCCCTTGGGCACCCCTTGATCAAGGCTGCATTAACTACAGATAGTCCTCAACTTATGGCCACAATTGGAACCCAAGTGTTTTTTTTGGCCGGAAGCCATTATAACTTTGAAGCGTAGTTCAACAAACGCTCAGCTGAGGACTGTTTGTATTAGAAAAATCCCAAGAAAGGCTTTCTCCTTGCTTTAGATCACTCAAGAACCAGGACTACAGGCTTAACGCAGTGTTTTTCAACCTTGGCAACTTGAAGATGTCTAGACTTCAACTCCCAGAATTCCCCAGCCAGCATTCGCTGGCTGGGGAATTCTGGGAGTTGAAGTCCAGACATCTTCAAGTTGCCAAGGTTGAAAAACACTGGCTTAATGGATATTAGGGTCTTGGGTCTATCAAAAGAAGGTGGAGAAGAAATCCAACTGGCTTCACCACTGGGACTTTGGCCACCAAGCGCACCTTGATGGTGTGGTCCACAGGAGACCTTTGGGCAATGGTGAGAACTTCATGTAGGAAGAGCAGAAAAGTACGAGTCACAATCCTGGCCTCACCTGAGTACGAGTGTTGGGTCCCTTCGCTGGACAGCTCCGAAGTGCCGCCGATGGCACAGATGCCTTCCTTCCTGTTGATGGCTTTGCGGAAGGTTTTGGCCACGTCGCTGCTTTTCACTTCTTGGAAGATCTGCAAGCGTAAATGTGCACAATTATTTCAGGGACTTGTGGAAGCATCTGATGGTGGACGCGGTTAGCCCCAAGGACGTTTTGCTCCCGATTCACAGTTGCCAAAGTCTTCCCCGCGAAGATCTAATACCACGCCAGGCTGGCTGGAATGCAACCTAACTTCCTTGCTCCCTGCTAAACCGAGCCGAGGTGACGCAGTGGTTAGGGGTGCAGTACTGCAGGCCACTTCAGCTGACTGTTATCTGCAGTTCGGCGGTTCTAATCTCACCAGCTCAAGGTTGACTCAGCCTTCCATCCTTCCGAGGTGGGTAAAATGAGGACCCGGATTGTTGTTGGGGACAATATGCTGACTCTGTAAACCGCTTAGAGAGGGCTGAAAGCCCTATGAAGCGGTATATAAGTCTAACTGCTATTGCTATTGCTATTGCTATTGCTATTGCTATTGCTATTGCTATCTATCTATCTATCTCTATATATCTCTGTCTGTCTGTCTGTCTATCTATCTATCATCTATCTATCTATCTATCTATCTATCTATCTATCTATCTATCTCTATATATCTCTGTCTGTCTGTCTGTCTATCTATCTATCATCTATCTATCTATCTATCTATCTATCTATCTATCTATCTATCTATCATCTATCTATCTATCTATCTATCTATCTATCTATCTATCCATCCATATCTCTCTATCTATCTATCTATCTATCTATCTATCTATCTATCTATCTATCTATCTATCTATCTATCTATCTATCTATCTATCTATCTGGGTGAAATGAGGACCCAGACTGTGGGGGCGATATGCTGACTCTGTAAACCGCTTAGAGAGGGCTGAAAGCCCTATGAAGCGGTATATAAGTCTAACTGCTATTGCTATTGCTATTACTAAGCCCATCCCTGCTCATATTTTCCTACTTGGGAAACCAGAATTGCATGAAAGAGACATTTCCCTTTTACAGGTCTTTTTTTTCCCTTTGTCATTGTTATTGTTCTCAACGTGCATGAAAACACTTATTTCTTGCAAGCTACTTCCAAAAGAATGACTTTTTTTTCTGGCTTGGCTGGGGGAGTGGGGGTTGAACACCAACTAACAAAGGTATTCCCTTTTTTCTTGCTGTTTGGCTTCTTCTGATTTGAATTCCTTTATTTCTTTTAAAGGGTTAATTCTGTGCTCTGTTTTTTAAGGCTTTGGAAAAGAGAGGAAGAGGGGGAGAGTCTTTTTGTAAAACACACACACACAGACAACCCAGAATAAGTTCTGGGAGAGAAGAGGACCTGGGGGGGCACACCGATCCTAAAAACTCCTCTGAAAGATTGGGGGTGCCGTGAATTGCAGTCTTCCAGCATTGGAGGGGTTGCCGCAAAGAAGAGGGGGGGTCAACCTCTTCTCTAAAGGGAAGCCACGCATGGACACTAATCAAGGAGAACATCAACCTGGAGGTTGAGGAAAACATTCCTGACAGTTGGAAAAATTAATCAGCGGAAGGACTTGTCTCTAGAAGTTATGGGGGCTCCACCGCTAGAGATTTTACAGAAAAGTTTGGACAGCCAGTCTCCTACCTTGGGGAAGGGGTTGGACTAGAAGACCTCCCAGGTCCCTTCCAACTCGTTTATTCTGTCATCCTTTTGGGTTGCAGCAGCAGAGATACGGGAGCCCAGAGATGGAACCTTATTTAGAAGGTCCTGGATTAATCCATCGTAATTTAATCCTGAGGGACCCCCCCCGATTTGCTGGCTCGAGATTTCTCTGCTCTGCTGCTTTCAACATTGTTTTGGTGATTTACACATTTACGGAAAATGGCGGAGACGGGGGCGTAGAATAATAGGGTGAATAAAGGCATGGAGGAAGGGCTGAAGGAAGGAAAGTTGGATGGTTCCCCCAGGAGAAGCCGCTGCCCAGAGTTTGGGGGGGGGAATCAGAGGAGTAACGCCAGGAGGGTTCCAGCCTTACGTAAACGAACTCTTCGAAGCTAATCTTTCCATCTTTGTTCTTGTCTCCGTCGATCATCAGCTTCTGAATGATCTCTCGGACTTTGTATCCCGGGAGCGGAAGATTGGCTTCCTTGAAGAGTTCGTGCAGCTCGTAATCGCAGATGAAACCGTTGCTGTTGAGATCTTTCAGGTGGAAGAGAAAGAGAGATTGGGACAATCAGGAACAAGGCGGGGGTCTAATCTCAAGCCCCCCTCCCCCCCTGAAGCCTACACCCTACTGTAGCGATCTCCAACCTTGCTACCTTTTAAAATATATTTTTTACTTTTTCTACATTTAAAATAGTGCAAAGAGCCGAGGTGGCGCAGTGGTTAGGGTGCAATGCTGCAGGCCACTTCAGCTGACTGTTATCTGCAGTTCAGCGGTTCAAATCTCACCGGCTCAAGGTTGACTCAGCCTTCCATCCTTCCGAGGTGGGTGAAATGAGGACCCAGACTTTTGGGGGCGATATGCTGACTCTGTAAACCGCTTAGAGAGGGCTGAAAGCCCTATGAAGCGGTATATAAGTCTAACTGCTATTGCTATTGCTATTGCTAGCACAGTGAAGTCGTAAGGACCATACAATCACATTATATACAGATAATTAGCTATTAGCCTACTTAATACATTATCTATCTTTCTATCCAATCATATTATTTACAGTTTGTTCCAGTCTTGTCACCTTATACCAATCATAAAATCTGTTCCAAATTTCATAGTATTCCGATTCCCCTTTTTTTTAATTCGAGGGTGAGCCGATCTGCTTTCGCGCCAGCCAAAATTTTTCTAAATATATCGAACTCTGATGGTGTATTTTATTTTTTTCCAATACTGCGCATAAGTTAAACACGCCTCAGTTAGTAACATGTGTAATTAGATAGAGCACATCTTTCTTATACCCCTCCGGTATTATGCCTAGGAGGAAAAATTTCTGGTTTGAACAAAATTGGATCTCCCACCATTTGGTCCAGCCATGATTATAAGAGCCGAGGTGGCGCAGTGGTTAGGGTGCAGCACTGCAGGCCACTTCAGCTGACTGTTATCTGCAGTTCAGCGGTTCTAATCTCACCGGCTCAAGGTTGACTCAGCCTTCCATCCTTCTGAGGTGGGTGAAATGAGAACCCGGATTGTTGTTGGGGGCAATATGCTGACTCTGTAAACCGCTTAGAGAGGGCTGAAAGCCCTATGAAGCGGTATATAAGTCTAACTGCTATTGCTATTGCTATATCATTTTCCAGTAATATTGCATGTCCAACACATATGGGAAAAGGTGTCTGGTGTTTATTTACTTATTTTTTTGCACTTCCAACAATTTGGGGACAACCTTGGTAACTTTTAAGACTTGTGGACCAACTCCCAGAATTCCTCAGCCGGCATGGCTTCTGGGAATTGAAGTCCACAAGTCTTAAACTTGCCAGGGTTGGAGACCCCTGTCCTACTGCAAGTTCAACATCCATTGGAGGCTATTTGCCCCCTTCTGCTCCACGGCTGAGAAACATAACACTGAAGCAGTGGTGGGATTCAAATAATTTAACAACTGGTTCTCTGCCCTAATGACCAGCTGAGTAGGCGTGGACCAGTGATCATGTGACTGGGTGGGCGTGGCCAACTCAAAGTCACTCACGTCAATGGGCGCTTTGCTTTGCTTATAGAGCCGAGGTGGCGCAGTGGTTAAATGCAGCACTGCAGGCTACTTCAGCTGACTGCAGTTCTGCAGTTCGGCTGTTCAAATCTCACCGGCTCAAGGTTGGCTCAGCCTTCCATCCTTCCGAGGTGGGTAAAATGAGGACCCGGATTGTTGTTGGGGGCGATATGCTGACTCTGTAAACCGCTTAGAGAGGGCTGAAAGCCCTATGAAGCGGTATATAAGTCGAACTGCTATTGCTATTGCTTTAGCTGTTACAATGTTATAAGGGTTAACTAGAGAGGCAGTTTCTGTAAGCAGGGCAATAAAGATGAGGCTAGAAACAACACCAGAATGTTCCCTTCCTGCCTTCCTTACAGGATTAGCCCTGTAAAGTGGGGAAAAACAAAAGGAGATTTCTTCCAAAAAACGGTTCTCCGAACTGCTTAGAAAGTTAACAACTGGTTCTCCTGAATAGTGCGAGCCGGCTGAATCCCTCCCACTGAAGGTTCTAACTTTTCCTTACGGGGAATCCAAACTGGGCCCGCAAAACAGGGATAATTCTAGGGGTGGGCTGCTCCCCAAGCTCTGGAGTCTCGAGGAAAGCCTCCGGAGCTTCGGAAGGGCGAACACTCTTCCCCCTCCCTTTGAGTAGGTCACACCCACAATGACCATGGCCATTCAGCAAACTGGGCAGAGATCCAGTTGCTAACTTTTTCGATCCCAACCCTGGTCATGGGACGACAAGAGGTTTCAAAGAGCCATAAATGTGAGCCTGTTGCCAGAGCACGCAAAATGCAATCATGTGACTGCAGGGGTGGGTGGGAATGGGGCAGACCTTCAAAACTGGGTTGTGGGTAGCTCTGGGGAGGTCCTTCGTATCTTCAAAGGGCTGTTAAGTGACCGTCAAGGGCTTCCCGTATTGAAATCGAAGGAGTGGTGGGGAGTTATCTTTCTCCAAATCAGAAGTTAAATCAGCGTAATGGGTGAAAAGCAAGTGAAGGACTAGAAAATGTTTATGATTGCAACCCCCCCCCTCCCCCAAAAAATGAGGTTCTGGGAAACGGGTCCAAGCCCAACGCATCAGGCCCGATTTCTGGTACGAACGGAACCACTTACCAACTTTGGAGAAGGCCTCCCTGAGTTCCTCTAGCTCATCTTTGGATATCTGTGTGGTGCTGGCCATCTTTGCGCATTAACACAACACCTAAAAAAGGAGAAGGAGGGAGGGGAGAGAGAGAAGAAAGAGAAAACCCCCAATAAGTTAGGAACACAAGTCCACCTCCAATAAGATTCATTCCACCTACACAAAGGACTGGTTAATTTTCCCTGGGTTGTGTTAGTACGCAGCTAAGGACTTAGCATCTCTCATCAGGGTTTCAAAAATTGTTGGAACCTACTCTGTGGGTGTGGCCTCCTTTGTGGGAGTGGCTTGCCACCCACGTGACCAGATGGGAGTGGCTTGCCGCCCATGTGACCGGATGGGAGTGGCTTGCCGCCCATGTGACCGGATATGAAATTATGAATTAGTACTTAGGTCGGTCCCAAGTAGCTATTCAGACGTTAGTGGTTAGAAGCATCGTAAAGCAAGATATGGAATTAAAACCAGAAATATTTTGCTGGCTCTTTGAAAGGGAGTATAATATATATTTAATTTTACACATGTTAGCAGCTGCTGGAATTGCGTTTGCACAACGGTGGAAAAACAGAGATATGTAAACGAATAAATATTACAATGTGCAGGAATACATAAATTGACAATTAAAATCAAGAAGGCTTTGAATATTTTTTCACCTGGTTTTAGCAATTGCCAACTAATGGAAACAGAAATTAGAAATCCAAAAGGATGAAAGAAAACACCAATTATGTAAGGAAAGGTCCCTAAAATGTATCAGGAAATATTACTAGATCATTATTAATGCGTAGATAACTGCGGGACATTACACACCCACCAGTGGTGGGTTTCAAAAAATTTTGGGACCTCTTCTGTAGGTGTGGCCTGCTTTCCGGGTCCACTGGTGGACTCTTCTAACTGGTTTGGCAGATTTGATGAACCGGTTCTACCGAATAGGTGCGAACTGGTAGGAACCCACCTGTCTGGCACGGAGAAAATGCTTGAGTCTTTTGGGGGGATTATACCACCCCCAAAACCTTCTAGAATTTTTTTTTAAATCAAAGAACCAGACTCCTGATTATTATTATTATTATTTTTTGCTACAGTAAATCCTGAAATTCATCAGTGCTTTTCTGGGATCTGTTCACCAGAGCGATGCCCTTTTTAATGCCCGTAACTGCGCTGAAAGAGCCACCACCTTCAGTAGCTGAAAAGGTCCCTTCCTCATTCCGTTCTCTTTTCTTCTTTTTTTTTTTAGCAGATTCTTTTAAAATTATTTTTTCCCTTCTACAACACCTTACAGTCATTACATCAACATTGTTATGTCATCATACCTGTATATGTATATAATATTTCGCTTCTATATTTACACACCTTTATACACAGTTCTATATATATTTATATATATTGTTTTTTGGCTTAATAAATTTTATTCTTGTTTTGCAGCCATTTGTACCAATTGTTCCAAATTTCATAATATTCCAACTCTTCTTTATCTTTTAATTTCAGTGTTAATTTGTCCATCTCTGCACAATCCAAAGTCTTTTTTTTAATCACTAATTCATCCGAGGGGGTATTATTTTGTTTCCAGCATTGGGCAAATGCTAATTCTAGCTGTAGTTAGCAGATGTGTTAACATGTACTTAATTTTCTTTGCATATTTCCCTTTGATTATTCCCAGTAGAAAGATTTCGGGTTTGTATTTTATCTGTTCTCCTGTAATTTCTTGCACCCATTTCCAAATTTTGTCCAATATTTTTGTGTTTCCGGGCAGGTCCACCATATGTGATAAAAGGTACTTTTTTATACTTCCGTTCTCTTTTCAAACTGGTTTGGGCCTCCTGCTTCTCTTGTCACCAAGGACATAGCAGTAGATATCAATAGCAATAGCAGTAGACTTATATACCGCTTCATAGGCCTTTCAGGCCTCTCTAAGCGGTTTACAGAGAGTCAACATATTGCCCCCAACAATCTGGGTCCTCATTTTACCCACCTCGGAAGGATGGAAGGCTGAGTCAACCCTGAGCCGGTGAGATTTGAACCGCTGACCTGCTGATCTAGCAGTAGCCTGCAGTGCTGCATTTAACCACTGCGCCACCTTGGCTCTTTAACCACTGCGCCACCTTGGCTCTGCGCCACATCCAGGACTCAAGCAAATAAACAAGCAATAATCGTGTTCCCAAGGTCCTCGCAAACACTCGGTGGTGTGTGTGTGCCTGCTGAGTTTATTCTTCTCTTTCTCCCAGTTCCCCACCCCTCCAGGGGTGGGTTCCAGATCCCGTCGCAATCAGTATGCTGCGTACAAAGCCAGGCGTCCTAGTTGGGACACACGCACTGCGCACGCATGGACATGCCACTGCCCTGAGACACCCAGCTGTTCGGCGGCGGTCGTGCAGGCGTGCGTGCACAATTGGCCGGTCGCGTTATCAACAGCTATGGAAAGCGGGCGGGCAGGAGGGGCAAAATGAGCCACCGTACCGGTACGCTGGCCGCTACTCCCAGTACGGCTGTACCACCGGGAACCCACCACTGCCCCCCTCCCATAAAGAGGACGGAGATCCTGAGCACACATACAACCCAGCTGGGGGAAGGGAGGGGAGGCTGGATTTGAGAAGCGAAACTGACCCAAGGCCAGACTGGGGTTTCAGGGTCTTCAGCAGTGAGGTCTTTCCTCCCTCCTCCCTTGGGAGTAGTTTTAACTATCCTAACGAAATAGCTAACTATTTAACTAGGATTAAAGCTAGCCGCCCCCTTGGCAAGGAACAAAACTCCTCCCCAGGGCCAGGCTGGGTGTCCACCTGGCTAAGCCACCTAGTGAAAAGCTGGAAAGGACTCACAAACAGCCGGATGAAAAGTAAACAGAGGGGGGAGTCCGTGGAACTTCCTGGCCAAGGAAAGCCACAAGGACCATCACAAGGTGGAAGATGCTGGCCTGCCAGCAGGTTTGGTTGGAGGAAGCCCAGGAACACCCCCTCCCTCTTTGCGGCATAGTCCTCCCCCCTCATAAAAACAAACACACACCTTTTCCCAGCTGCAAGCCACCCAGCGCAATGAAAATGTTTGCAGCCCAGAGATTCATTGGCTCCCCCAGTCACCCTGGTCTCCTTGTTGGGAGAGCCTACCTGATGTTCCCTCCCTTCCTTGGGCAGACGGACTGCTTCACCTCTGACCTGGAGGTGTGGGGGATTTCCTGTCCTTAGGCCCATTTTTCTCTAGGTAAACAAGCAGGGGGGAGTGTTGAACCATCTCCTACTTTCCTGCAGCGGCCCGAAGGGATGAGCCGTTTCCTTGTTTGCTCAATTCTCTCCACGCCAAAAAATGCCAATCCGCTCAGTCCCTGTTTTACAGCCCAGGCATTGCGCAACACGCCGCACGGCTCACCGGGCCCCGCCGTGAAATTATCCCATTCGAAAAGGTGCGAACCATCAGGTCGCCACACCCCCCCCCAAGCTCAATTTCGGGAAACGGAATAGAATTTGCCACATTTTACAAAACTGCAGCCTGTCCGCCTGTCTGACCCGTGTTTTGCTGATGAGGCGGTTACGTCTTTTAAGCCGAGGAGGCCCCCTTCGTTCCCTAATTAGTTAAGTGTTGCTTTTACTAGTAGGAGTAAACCCCCGAGGTCAGGGAACGCCCAGGCGGTGAGGACAATCTGGAGGAAGTCGCCAG
Organism: Thamnophis sirtalis; assembly: GCF_051295495.1. NCBI lineage: Eukaryota > Metazoa > Chordata > Lepidosauria > Squamata > Natricidae > Thamnophis > Thamnophis sirtalis. The sequence continues at coordinate 54,701,044 of NW_028261393.1, read as the reverse complement.
CTTCGATGACATCAGCCTGACTCAGGACGGACCCACCAAAAGCCACGCCAGAAGCTGAAGGAGACGCAGGACGAGGTCAACAGGCAGAGATCCATCTCTATCCTCTGAAGGCCTCTGATTTTTCCCATTGGGGTTTGGGGGTTTTGTACCCCAAGGAGGAACCCTGCCAGGAGGGGGGAAGAGGCTGCTGTTCCCAGCCTCTTCTCTGCTTTGGGAAGTTTTTCAGACTTGGGGGTTTGGAAAACTTTCCGGGGGAACTGTTGATTTTTTTGTTGAAGGTCGCCTAGTGGCGTTAACATTTGTGGGCGCCTGAATAAGGCCAGGTTAAAGGGCAAGTGAAAGGTCTCTTGGGGAGAAGGTTATTCTTCCATGCTGGAAAGGGTCTGGCTGGCATCTGATTTTTCCAGAAATCGAAGGAAAAGTAAAGTGTGAAGTGGCACTGAAGGAGAGTATTGAGTCCAGGTTTCCCAACCTTGGCCTTTGAATTCTGGAAGTCCACCCACCTTCAAGTGGCCAAGGTCCGACCAGACATTGCTTCTTGTCCTGCCTTCAAGTGCTTTGGACAATCACTTAATACATAATACAATAGCAGAGTTGGAAGGGACCTTGGAGGTCTTCTAGTCCAACCCCTGCCTAGGCAGGAAACCCTACACTGTTTCAGACAAATGGCTATCCAACATCATCTTAAAGACTTCCAGTGTCGGAGCATTCAGAACTCCTGGAGGCAAATTCTGTTCCACTGATTAATTCTTCTAACTGCCAGGAAATTTCTCCTCTGTTCTAAATTGCTTCTCTCCTTTGATTAGTTTCCACCCATTGCTTCTTGTCCTGCCCTCAGGTGCCTTGGAGAATAGCCTTGACTCCCTCTTCTTTGGGGCAACCCCTGAGATACTGGAAGATGCTATCATGTCTCTGCTAGTCCTTCTTTTCATTAAACTAGACACACCCAGTTCCTGCAACCGTTCCTCGTATGTTTTAGCCTCCAGTCCCCTAATCCTCTTTGTTGCTCTTCTCTGCACTCTTTCTAAAGTCTCCACATCTTTTCTACATCGTGGTGACCAAAACTGGATGCCGTATTCCAAGTGCGGCCTTGCCAAGGCCTTATAAAGTGGCATTAACACTTGACCCCCTCTTCTTTGATCTAGTCCAACAATCAAACTCAATCCAGTCCAACTGCCTGTTCAGGGAAAGAATTCATAACTGCAGCACCCAGAGCTACGCCCACCCATATCTAAGCCTTGGTTCCCGGACTGATAAAAGATCCAGGCTACAGTTATGGCAACCAATTCACCATCAGCGAAGGGAGACGCCTCTCCTCTAGGGCACTACGAGACTGTGAGAAAAAGCCGGAGAGAGGATCCACCCTTAACATGCGGGAGATATATCGTATATCGGAGCTCCACTGAATACAGTTTGACTGCTGGCATCTTTCCACACAACACCTGCCCTTTTCCATACGTCTCTCGCTAAAGAAACACTCGGAGGGATTTGAATGGGTTCAGGTGCATCTTTTGCAAACGAATTCTCACAGACCAAAACACACACACACACACCGATAAGATCACACAGGGTGGGCCTTCTCCAGGTGCCGTCGGCCAGACAATGTCGGCTGGCGGCTCCTCGGGGGAAGGGCCTTCTCTGTAGCTGCCCCGGCCCTATGGAACGATCTACCCCCCCCAGAGATCCGGACCCTTCCCACTCGCTCGGCCTTCCGAAAGGCTACTAAAACCTGGCTATTCCGGCAGGCCTGGGGCTGTTGACCTCATGAATGAGGTCCAGCTTCCCCTCCACCCCCTAGATTGAGTGCATGATGTGTCTTTTTTAACCTGCTTTTCTTCTCTGTTTTTAATTTTTTTTATTCTTTTACAGCAGTGTTTCTCAACCTTGGTGACTTTAAGTCCTGTGGACTTCAACTCCCAGAATTCCCCAGCCAGCTGGGGAATTCTGGGAGTTGAAGTCCACAGGACTTAAAGTCATCAAGGTTGAGAAACACTGTTTTAGAGAGATATTTCTGTAAGCTGCCCGGAGTCCTTCGGGGTTTGGCGTCATATAAATTCATTAAATTTGAATTTGAATTTCGAAGCTTTCGAGGAATTTTCTTCCTCCAGCACCACTGTCCCCTTCCTTCCTTCCTACCCTCCCTCCTTCCTGCTCCCTTCTTTCCTTCCTTCCCTCCATCCTTCCTTCCCTCCTTCCTGCCTTTCTTCTTTCATTCCTTCCCTCCCTCCTTCCTGAGCCAAGGTGGCGCAGTGGTTAAATGCAGCACTGCAGGCTACTGCTAGATCAGCAGTTCAGCGGTTCAAATCTCACCGGCTCAGGGTTGACTCAGCCTCCATCCTTCCGAGGTGGGTAAAATGAGGACCCGGATTGTTGTTGGGGGCAATATGCTGACTCTCTGTAAACCGCTTAGAGAGGCCTGAAAGGCCTATGAAGCGGTATATAAGTCTACTGCTATTGCTATTGCTTTCTTCTCTCCCTCCTTCCTGCCTTCCTGCCTTCCTCTTTCTTTCCTTCCTTCCTTCCCTCCCTCTTCCTTTGCTCCTTCCCTTCCTTCCTCCCTCCCTCCTTCCTTCTCTCCCTCCCTCCTTCCTTCCCTCCTTCCTGCCTTTCTTCTTTCTTCTCTCCCTCCTTCCTTTCTCTCTCCCTCCTTCCTGCCTTCCTTCTTTCCTTCCTCCCTGCCTTCCCTCCCTCCCTCCTTCCTTTGCACCTTTCCTCCCGCCTTCCTTCCTTCCCTCCCGCCTTCCTTCTTCCATCCCTCCTTCCTCTCTCCCTCCTTCTTTCCTTCCCTCCTTCCTGCTTTTCTTCTTTCCTTCCTTCCCTCCCTCTTCCTGCCTTCCTTCTTGATTTCCTTCCTGCCTTCGCTCCCTCCCTCCTTCCTTTGCTCCTTCCCTCCCTTCTTCCTGCCTTCCTTCTTGATTTCCTTCCTGCCTTCGCTCCCTCCCTCCTTCCTTGTCTTGCTCCCAAATCTTCTCCCTGCTGGGCATCCAGTTGCCACTTTTGGGAGGAGAGAAGGTTTGGCGTGACATCACGACGCAGACTGAATCCCTGCTGGAAACAAGGCACACCTCTGCCTGCACACACCACCCATCACACCAGCACAGGACCCAACTCCGCCAGTTAGGCCAGCCTGGCACCTCCGCAACCTCTGGGTCAGGATTCCCGGGGCTCTGCGGGACCTTCCAAAGTTCAGGCCCCTCTGGATCTCTTTGATTCGCGCCCCCCCCACCCCCCGCCCCAGGGTTTCCAGCAGAGCAGCCTTTCCCAAGGAAAGCACCGGCCAGATGTTTTCCCTTACCCGGTACGCTGACTCACACGTCCATCTTAGACCTTCTCCAGATGTGCTACACGGGCCGTTCCCAGCCACTCCGCCCCCCCCCAGCACAAGTCAGCAAACGGACCCCCTTCCCCAGGCTTTCACCGGAAGCAAATCAGAACCCGGCCCCCTTGGCCCAGTGAGCCCCCCCCCCAAAGTCTCCCCATGCACAGCAGAAGGAAGGAAGCAGCTGGGCTGAACCCCAATAATTGCACAAACATCCAAACGGACCCCTCTCTCTCTCTCTCTCTCTCTCTCTCTCTCTCTCTTCCTCCCTCCCTCCCCTGTGTCATTCAGCGTTCATTTCCTCCATCCTCCCATCAGACAGACTGGCAGGAAACCGGAGAGGAAGGCGGAGGAAAAGAGAAGAAAAGTTAAGAGCCCAGAAAAGAGGAAGGTTCTCTCTCTCCTTCTCTCCTCCCTCCCTCTCTCTCTTTCTCTCCCTCTCTCTCTCTTTCTCTCCTTCTCTCTCTCTTTCTCTCCTCTCTCCCTTTCTCTCTCTCTCTCTCCCTTTCTCTCTTTCTCTCCCTCTCTCTTTCTCTCTGTTCTCTCCCTCTCTCTCTTTCTCTCTCTCTTTCTCCCTCTCTCTTTCTTTCTCTCCCTCTCTCTTTCTCTCCCTCTCTTTCTCCCTCTTTCTTTCTCTCCCTTGCTCCCTTCTCTCCCTCTCTCTTTCTTTCTCTCCCTCTCTTTCTCTCCCTCTCTCTTTCTCTCTCTCTTTCTCCCTCTCCCTTGCTCCCTTTCTCTCCCTCTCTCTTTCTTTCTCTCCAACTCTTTCTCTCCCTCTCCCTCTCTCTCTCTCTCTCACACACACACACCCTGCACTGCAGCAGAGTTCAGCCAGGCTCGGACACGGCAACCCCCTCCCCCCCCCCCGCCGAAGCCCCCTTACCTCTCCCGGTGGCCACCCCCCTCTCCCCAAGGAGCAGCTCTTCTCAGCTCAGCCCAGGCCCGAGACGGGGCCTTCTCCCACGCCCCGAACGAACACTAAATCTGGAAGCCCAGCATTCTTTACCGCCGTAATTCCAGGCAAGCAAGTCAAAACATTTCCTGCCAGCGAAGGAGGGGAAGGCTGCCGCTGTCGGCCCTCTTGAGTGGGAATCGTGCATTACACAGCAAAACTTGTGCAGGAACACACACACACAAAGACACACACACAAACAAACAGACACCCCTGGCCACCGCCTTCTCCTCTCTGCCAGGGACAAATCCTACATCCAGCTTGCTGGGAGCAGGGCTCAGTTTTCCCCAAACCCCTTGCTGCCTGCTATTGAATGCACGAGATATTTACAGCAGCAAGAAGGGGAAAATGGGGGGGCTGCTTGGAAAAGCACAGGCATCTCCCCCCCCTCCCCTCGTGTCATTTGTGGGCATCCTCAGACATAAAGGGGGTTATTTTCCCACCCGGCAGCATTTCTCCCTCAGGAGTGGGGCTCCTGGCTCCGAGCGAGTGGGGCTCCTGGTCCCACCCTCAGGGCTTCCACCGGCCGGAGGAGGGAGCCCCCTCTGCATACCTCTTCCTAGCCTGACCCAAAACTCAGCTGCTGCTTGGGGGGGAGGGCTGGGGGGGGAGGGAGGTGTGTGAAAGACAAGAGCTTGGAGCAAGCAATTCACACGTCACAGCCCAGGAGAGTGTATGGCCTCCCCTCCAAGCCCTCCACCTGCCCCCCCCAAAAAAGGACACTTGTGGGGCTGAAGGGGTCCAGAGCAGCCTGAACCTAACACCCTTCATGGCCCCCTCCCCACCTGCCAAAATTTAAACCCAATTTTCTAGTCCCCAGCAAGAGAGAGGGGAAGAGAGTGGGCAACCATTTGTCTGAAGTGGTGTAAGGTTTCCGCTGAAACAGAGGGTTGGGCTAGAAGACCTCCCAGGTCCCTTCCAAACTCTGTAGTTCTGGATGGCTTTTCGGCATCTGAGAGGTGGGAGGAAGCCCCTTCCCCTCCACCCTGAGAGTTTAGATGTTGGGGTGGGGGTGGGGGGAATGGAGGGGAAGAAACCCCAGAAACCAATGTAACAATCCC